>NW_008683231.1:18001-35300 GCF_000695815.1 Acanthisitta chloris
AATCGTAAGAAGTCGAGATGCTGTGAAATATCTAACACTAGCTGAAGACCCAGAGATATGCAACTTTTGAATTTCAACTGACTTGTGGAAGTGCAAAAAATTAGACAACTGCAAGTTAATTCAAGATCTCTTACTAAAAGATTTGACATTTACATGCCGATGTTTTGAGATTGTGTGCAGCCAAGTGATTCATGGTGTCCTCCATGTTACTTCTTGTATGTAAGAGAACTGGTGACTGGGATGACCTGTATCACAACTTCCTTCACCACACTGCTCTGGTGACTCACAATCACAAAACGTGGTTTTTTTCAGTCAAAGTTTTTAGGATGGATAAAACCTGAGATGCAGTATAGAGACAGTCAGTGGGGTATGAATATAAAGCCTCAAATTTAGATGATGTTTCCAGGGTGTCTGGCACCAGCACTAAGTTGGCAGCAGAGGGCTGTAGCTCTGACTTGAGCTAAGGCTCTCAACTGTAAGGAAGGTTTGAGGTTGAATCCATCAGAACGTGGGAGGGGGAAAAAAGAGTCTGAAGAAATACTTTTCTCACCTGCCTACTGTTCTTCACAGCCTCAAAGTAGAGCCTTCAAGCTTGTGCAGGTTTTTCGGTACAACTTAGTTTTGCTGCGATGGTATTCAAATTATATGCATCTGCTTTCATGGAATGGCTGGAAGTTTTGCATGCTTTAGGTCTGGAAATAGCCTGTGGCTGTTCAAAATAACCTTTTCCTAAGGTTTCTGGTTTAGGAGATGTATCATGCTAAAGCTTGCAGTATAATGAGAACAATTTCCAAAGTTAACATACAGGTTTTCCTTTACAAACAAATCAACAGTACCACCCCTATTCAACCAAGCTACATACCTAGGTTGCTTCTGTTGCTCTCAACCTCCTTTTTAAAGCAATATTTAAGGGAATGTTGGCAGTTCAAAAAAAACCCACCAAAAAAACAAATAACAAAACTCCACCCTTTAATGTTAAAAAAGGCAAGTTAAGAGTTAAGAGCTGAGATTTCATAACAAATCTTTAGATTTAGAAACTGGAGACATAATAACGTGGGTCTTTAAATGATTTCTCACACTTCAGGCTTTGTATATTTCTGGATATCTTCAAATAAAAGTTTTTACGTAAATATAATCCCACCTCTTCACAGACACTCAAAGTTAGAGTCAAATGTTTTGCTTTGGATCTGATTGTTGTTACTCTTATTTTCTAGCAAAAGATTATTTCACTCTCTGGAATGAGATAGCTACATGGGAGTCTCTAGGTCAGCAGTCTGTTTCACTTATGCTGAACCAGACTGAAAGGCTGTGGTTGTGAGTCAGGCAGGCAGTGAATGAGTGCTAGCTTATCCTTAGATTGTTTTCACTACACCTTTTTCATAGTGGCGTGTGGTGCTCTGAGCTTTGGCCCTGAAGTTGCATCTTTTCTCCAGAGATCTGCTTCCCACCTAAAATCCTGATGCCCTTGGATTCACACCTTGCAGTATAAATCCAAAAGGGCAGGGCAGCACCAATATAAATTTTGCTGCAATTTTCATTGTGTGCCAAATGTGATGGGGTTTTGGGTGGGTTGTACAACGTATTCTCTCTTCACTGCTGAACACTGACTCCACATTTCTAGTCCCTGGACTTCTGTGTGTGCTTTGCTGACAGCACAGACTGACAAGGACAACTGCATAATTGATTAAGTAGTTCCCTGGACCTTGCCTTGAATGAGATTCAAGTTGAGGTTTTTTATTTTGTTTTAAAGTGCAAGCCTGAGCTAATTGTACTGCTGCTGTTTTCAGTCACAGAACAGGTCAGGCTGGAGGGGACCACAGTGGATCATCAGGTCCAACCTCCCTGCTCAAGCAGGGTCATCCCAGAGTACATGGCACAGGATTGTGTCCAGACAGTTCTTGACTATCTCTAGTGAGGGAAAATCCACTCCCTCTCTGGGCAATCTGTTCCAATGCTCGGTCAAATGTGGAAACCGGATCTCTTGGTGAGCAGCAGTATGCTGTTTACTGTTCATGGGTCTGGCATAAAAGTCATCATTGTTACCTTGCCAGAAATTCACTGCTGAATGGTTCTACCTTGGGTTGTCAAGGGAGAAAACAGAATTGAGCAAAGCAGAAGGAAATTGTACCTCGATACTCTCCCCTGGTAGACTCACCAGTACTATGCATTGGAACTAACAATTTGGAGATGTATTTCCATTGATCAGAACTGGGTTTGGGTTTTTGTCTAAGGCAAATCCTTTGTTTCTGTGCTAGCAAGTACTGCAGTAGTATGAAAATAAAGGGAGACTGTACTTAAGCATACTGGTGTATAGTCCAAAGTGTATACCTTCAGGAAATCATCTATGCATGTTTGACCCAAACAATGAGACTAAAACTGACATGGGTAGCTCTGCAGGACTATTCTAATGATAACTATTTTTTGATGGTGCTAACCAGAATTGCAGTGATGCTGTATGTTTTAACCTGCTTTCTGAGACTGAGTTTTGTACCTCCACCATGGAGTGGGGTTTGGGTTTATCTTCCATGAGTGACCAAATCAACCATCATGTTCACCACTGTCAGTTTTTCATGGCATACCTCTGTCAGTAAGATAAGGTTGTTAAAAGCACAATATTAGTTATGGGATTGCATTGTAGGATAAAAAATGGCAGAAATGAGACACATACACATTTCATAGCTATAATAATCTTATTCCATAAGCTTCATACTGAAGAAAAACATACCATCCAAGATTGAGTTATGGACCCTTCATCTTGTGTAGCAATGGTATTAACTACTTTTTTTGGGCAAAGACTTGAATCTCATGCTGACACTGCAGTTCTGTGTGCTCAGGAAAACAGTGGGTGAGCCAAAGGCAATGCTGTTTTTTTAGCCCTGAAGAAAAATAAATTGCTCCAAAGTTACTTATAAATCCGTATGATCACATGGATATTTTCTAAATCACTTAAAGAAACAAAAGCAGAAGGATTTCTGGTTTTCTCAGTCTGTCTGCTCCTGCTGACACCTCTGTATCATATAGTAACTTTCATAATCTTGCCAAACTGTGTCTTAAAAAGCGGAGCCTCACGAACTTATAGTAATGCTTCTTTCTTTTTAAAACCACAATTGCTTTTTAACTGAATCCATGTAAAGGGAACAAAACTACTGTAATTGCAAGATGCATTGGGGAGAAAAGTGCTGCAGATGTGTTGGTTGACAGGAAGCTCAATATGACCTGGCAGTGTGCGCTTGCAGCCCAGAAAGCCAACTGTTACCCTGGGCTGCATCCAAAGCAGCATGGGCAGCAGGTTGAGGGAGGTAATTCTTCTCCTCTGCTCTGGTCAGACCCCACCTGGAATGCTGCATCCTACTCTGGGGTCCTCAGAAAGACATGACTTGTTCTAGCAGGTCACTGAGGAGGCCACAGAGACAATCACAGGGCTAGAATGCCTCTCCTGTGAGGACAGGCTGAGAGAGTTGGAGTTCTTCAGCCTGGAGAACAGAAGGCTTCAGGGTGACCCTGTAGCAGACTTTCCATACATAAAGTGCCTACAGGAGAGCTGAGAGAGACTCTGTACAAACACATGCAGTGACAGCACAAGGGGGAATGGTAGTGGTAGAGAGAGAGTAGGTTTAGATGAGATATTAGGAGGAAGTTCTTTACTGTGAGGGTGGTGAGACACTGGCACAGGTTGCCTAGAGAAGCTGTGGCTGCCCCAACCCTGGCAGTGTTCAAGGCCAGGCTGAACAGAGCTCTGAGCAACCTGGTCTAATGGAAGGTGTTCCTGTGCATGGCAGGGGAGTTGGAGCTAGGTGATCTATAAGGTTTCTTCAAGCCCAGATCAAACTGATTCTGTGATGTCTCAATAAATTCTTGGAGAGAGTTAACAGAGCTGAGCAGCTGTTTGCATAACTAAGTTACAAGGTTGTTTGTTTATTAGCAGGATTTAATTAAAATCCTGAGGTTTTTTACTTCCTCTGATTAAGCATGTGCAAAATACAGTAAATCCTTTCACAGTAGTTTTTGTTGTAGCTAAGATCTGCAACTTCCAGACATTGGTAAACTATATCTTATATGTAATACAGTTGTAGCTGTGTTCTCAGTCTTGGAGGCTGATTACCTGGTGCTGTGAGTTTTAGTTGCTCTGTTGCAGATATCTGTCTTTTTCTAGAATAGGTATCACTATATATTTTTGTCTATAAATGGAAAAAAACCTCTACACCTTTCACTCTGCTCCACTTATTTCTCTTCATTTTTTTCCTTTTTTTCCTCCACTGAGTTACTAACATTCTCTCTCTAAAGAGAGACTTTTTTCCTTGGATGTTTATCTGGACTTGCTGGTTTGACAGCTGTATTCTACATTACCTTTTTCTTTTCTTTCTGCTTTCTTTGCTTCCTCATACTGTTTCTTCTTCAGTGTACAGTATTTACCCACTAGGCAGAGTTAGCCTCCCTATCCACGGCAGGATGGTTCCAGAATAATCTTAAAGGCTCATCACTGTGCTGGAAAAAATCCACAACAGTCCTACTGTTGCTGAATTAGAGAAGTTTCGGAAAGCTGAGGTGTAGCTTTCACTTTGGGTCATCATCTCATTTAGGTCTTGGGGAATGACTCAATTTTGTATGTAAGTAGGAAGGACAGCAATTTGAGAAGGCACATGTGTGTATTTTCAAAAGCAATTAGGGTGTAATGTTTTTTTGGTGCCCTGGACTGAAGATGTCAGAAAAATGTTTTTCTAAGAAGACTGAGAATCAGAAGTGCGAAGAATCCAGTGCAAGGTATCAAATGCTGCTCTGGGCACACAGTTCATATCACTGGAGATGGTCCACTGAACGCCAGCATCAGCTTCAGCTCATGGTGAATACCTCTTGTGGCTCAGCAAGCTCCTCCTGCTTATCTGTACAACCCATTTTCTGGAAGACACATCCCGGGAAATATATTCTACAGGAAAAGCTGACTGGCTCAGGTGAAAACCATATTTGCCTGGAGTACAGAGTCTTTGTTCTTCCTAGTCATCTCTTTTGGAGAGGACAAATGTTGTGGCACTTTGCCTTAGTGTGTATATCTATTTAGTCTATAAAATGTCACTAGCAAGGAAGACTTTTGAGACCTTTGGCATGGAGCTGCATGAACATGCAACACAGGATGGAGCTGGGAAACTTGTCAGGAACATGATTCTCCTCAATGAAGCAGCTTTTATACTGCAAAATACAGTTCTCTTAATGACCCTTGCTCTATGCAGTTTTGTGTGATATTGTGTCAGATTTATGGCTGTTGGTTTCCTAAAGAGCTGTTTGGGTAGTCTGTGCTCCAGTCAAACAACTTTCATATGTCCTGTAACAAATCCAAAAGTGTAATGGAGTAGGATATTTGTCTTGAGTTTTAATGTGTAACAAAATGATGTAGTGAGCTTTTTTTCTTCTCCATAATGGGGTAAAAACTGGCTTGTATTCAACTTGGATTCAAGTTTTCTGGTTTCTGAAGTCACCCCTGTGGAGGTGATGTTAGGTTTGTGATGCTGTCTCGCTTACAATGATGCTGCCTTATTGACAGTAAGCAAAGTGAACTAGTGTCTTCAGCTTTGTTCTTGCACATTTGTATTGATACTAATGTCCAAAAAGCATCAGAGATTGCTTAAGCAAACAAAAAAGAAAAAAACACAGGGAAGAGCTAAGTAGATTTAAAGCTCTTGTAATGTGATTTAGCTGCTAGAAAGAGGAACAGTGTCACAGGGCCAAAACACTTAGACCACCAATGTGAAGGAACTTCTGGTCCAGTGATTAGGACACTAATCTTTCTCAGGAGTGCTTTGGAAGTAATATCTCTTGGCTACTCAGTATAAACACACTGAACAACATGGTTTCGTGTCTGTTATTGGCCTTCTGAACTGGTTATGTATTTAATTCATTACTGTTTTCTGTCTAGTACTGTATCTACTGCATCTTAAGCCTCAAGCGCATAACTAGTTTACCACCTTGGAGGATTTATTCACTGCCACTAACAAGAAATCACGTTTCAGCCAGCTTACTGCCAGGCAGACCTCAAATGCATAAAGTGCCTTGGGCTTTCCAACAGAAAGCCTCACTCCTTCCTCTGGCACTGGCACTGTGTTCCATGGGTGAGAATGGAGAGCTCCCATGTGTTGGATGATCTGCAGGAGTGCTCTGTACTGAGATGAGCATTGCTGTGAGCTTGTGCTGCAGAGCACATCAGCTGCAGAAACAGCCTCACCCAGCACATTGCTGTCCTTGATGCTCTTGAGGTTTAGCACTGGCACAGGTATCAGGATTTTTTAATGAAAAATCAGTAACACACAGCACTGTGTGTTTTCTTCTAATTTTCAGCTTAAACTACTGTTTATTCAAAAGCTTAGTGCTGTTCAAAGTACTAGAGTTAAACTCCTTAGTGGGTATATACTTCAAAGCATGTTGTTTGGTTATTGATGGGTCATGATCACATAGTGCAGATATGATTCTCTAGTCATTTTGTTCTGCCATATGGATGCATAAGAGAATTTTCTCCTTAGCCCTTGCCCTTTTCTCTTATGGTTACATGGTTGTAGCAACATTAGAAGCATAATGGTTGTAGTCAAAAGGTGTCACCTACCTTAAAACCCAAATAACAGCGTTTCTCAAATGTCTCTGCAGATGGATGGAGGTTTGCTTGGATGAAGAGCTGCCCCCGACTACGGAACTGGAAGAAGGCTTAAGAAATGGTGTTTACCTTGCCAAGCTTGCAAAATTCTTTGCACCTAATGTGGTGTCAGACAAAAAGATCTACGATGTGGAGCAGGCACGCTACAAGGTAATAACTTACTCAGTTCTCTCACCAAGAAGATCAAAAACTAGAAAAAGTAATGTTTGTCTTCCAACTCTTAAACCCAAGTATGGTAGGTTAATTTTGTGTCTCTCTTGTTAAGACTATTGGCACTTGATGAAGACACATATCAGCAAGAAGCCATCATGATAAGTTAGAAATATTTTACCCTTAGGAAAACTATGTTAGTGTCACCTCAAGTTTTTAAAGCTGAACAAATTACACTCCTGGCTTCAGGGAGAACATGGGCTTTACCGTTTATAAATCTATTTGTCATTAGGAATAGGAGTTAAAAGCAATTTGGTAACAATTCCAAACTCTCCTCGTCTTGTATGGGAGGATATTTAACATTTACTTCATTAGATCTGTGTTTATTTTATCAACCTCAACACTGAGAAGCAAAACCCAAGCTGCCAGTAATTAAGCTCAGGTGTAAGATGTTGATTAACTCCAAAATCCTTGATAATATAGGAATATAGACATTCACATACAGTAGTCCCACTATGGAATGCAGTTTCTCCACATGTAAAAGGGAGTAGAAAAGATCAGAAATGGACATTTTTAAGGTGCAACAACTGACTGTTGAGAGTTGAGAAATTGTCTAGGTTCCATAGGGTTAACAGAACCATGGTTAGGAGTCTTGGTTACATTTAAACGCTGCTTTCCAAAGCTGGAGTTCAGGCTTCATTTCTCCCTTTACTCTAAAAGATAACATAAAGAATAAAATAGAGATACTTGCTGCTTGCATAGGCTGCAGGGACGGTCAGGTATTCAGGGAGGTCTAGAGAGTGATTGAGACCTCCTTATCTGTTCTCCTTCATGGTGGTGCTGAGCAATGTCACCACTCCTGTATTTTGGAGGTCATGGTTCTTGGTATTCAACATCTAGCCTTAACTCCCAAAGGCTACTGAAGGGCTGTACAAATGGCCACTTCAGTCACAGTCTACCACAATGGGTAAAAATCCAGCTTATATGGCATGAAAGAATGAGCTGGACAGCATGGAGCTGTCGATGTGCTGGGATGCTTCAAGAGCAGGATTAAGGCTCCAGGTTCAAACAAGGGAAAATTCCCTGAACTCAACTTCAGGATATAAAACTGGGAAGGAACAGGAGGATCAATAATTAGGGAAATTGCTTAATGTGATTGTTATAATCTTCTCCTTCTGTTTCTAACAGAGATCAGGCCTTCATTTTCGGCACACTGACAACACTGTGCAGTGGTTGAGAGCAATGGAGTCCATTGGTCTGCCTAAGGTAAGTCTGTAAATTTTAGCAAAGAAAGTGGCTCAGGTCACTGACTCAGAGGTCTCCCTTTCATCTGCTTGAGCATAAACTGTTCCTTACAGCAAGTTTAGAGGGAAGGGGTAATCCAGAAAACAAATCTGAATAGAAGGTAAAGTGGAAAGCAGTGGGAGTGTCAGTTCTGTGTTGCTGCTGCAGGTGTGTGTGGGCTGGGACTGCTGTGGGTGAGTGTTGTGGGTGGAAATGCACAGGGTACTTCTCCTGTGGGAATGCAAATGGGGACACCAACAGTGTTTCAGTCATATCTTGCTGCTAGTGCAGTCACTGTTGGGAGCCTGAAAGGAATATGGTTTAAAACAGGAAACTTAAGTATTTGCTTCCTTTAGGCTACCTTTTCTCATCATGTCTCTTGCTGCCTCTTCCTCTTAATGTACATCCCAAGTTTCTCTGCCTCTACCCTGTTTCCAGACTGTTCTTGCACCCTCCAGTGCCTCTGCGTGGCTATGCTGCTGCTCTTCTACCAGCTGCTTTCTTGGGTCACTTCTTATATTCATCCTCTTCCTTGTGGGTCTTCGCTTGTCATCTCCCCAATCTGCTGCTGTTTCTGGGCACCAGTGAGTCTATTTTGGATGAACATCCTTTAAGAAAGGCTGTACAGAAACATCTGTGCTGCTTGTTTGGACATTTTGACACCGACGTACAGCCTGGAGTGAGCACTTCCTTGCCCAGGCTGCTCAGCAGCTATGCCAGGGTGCCTGGGTGATGGCAGCCCTGGTGCTGCCTGATGTGCTGTGGTTGGGCACAGTGGAGATGCTCAGAGAGCTACCTGAAGGGCTACATGAGCCACAGTGGACAGTCACTGTGGGCAAACTCAGTGAAGGAGCTCATAAGCAGAAAAGGGCACCAGTGACTGCTATCTGAAATGCCATAGAGGATGGGAAGAGTCCTCCCTTTCCCAGCTCAGGCTTCTTTTTTTCCCCACTTGAGTCCTTGAGCCCTCTGTTCAGCTGTCTGATTTCCACCCTGTCACCCTCCTCTGAAAGGTCTCGTTTCTCTTGTGGAGGATGGTCATGGCCAAAAGCTTTCCCGATTCACCCTCACAAAGCTGTTGTGAGCAAATGATGAAGAGGGCACTGTGCTCCTAACTTAGTCTTGTCCTATTAACCATGGGACAGGGCAGCCCCGAGTGCCCGGCCTGGACTGGAAGCATGCTGCCAACTCTCACGGTTAACTAAGTCTTTCATTATATTTTTGTGGAGAAACAGTGTTTAGTGACTGGGATCAAGGCCAGGAACAAATTAGTGGTAGAACCAGAATTGGAACTTATGATGTGACTTTTTGGCTAAATTGCTTAATATGCCTCTCTCTGAATATCTCTCACTGTAAATGATGTATTCACAAAGTTAGTGTTGCTGGCAATTAAAGTTTTGCATTTTAAAAGCATACTTGATAGGCTTGGTTTGCAGTGAGGCTTTGCAAATTGTAACTGCTTTCCAGGTTTAGGGTGGCTGAAGGAAAAGCACTACTGGCAGAGCTTATGCCAAAGGACCTTTTCTGAAAATCCTGTTGAAATGCTGTCTGCTTATCTTCCTTTTTCCTCCCTCTTATTAAGCAGCTTTTATGCTTTATTAAGTTCTTCCTTATAAAAACTAGTGATAAAGTTAAAATAACACCAGAATAGACTTGATTCATAACTGTATAGAAGTAACAGCAGAAATTCCGTAAGTTTAAGGTGCAATTCTGCAGAGTAAACTTCTCTGCTCAGTAATGTCTTCTCCTTTAACTGTGTGCTCTTTGCTTTTTAGATCTTTTATCCAGAGACTACAGATGTCTACGATAGGAAAAACATCCCTAGGATGATATATTGCATTCACGCTCTAAGGTAACTGGTGATGGGAATAAAACTTATAATAGCTGCCAAATCTAGGAGTGAGTCTTGCAATGGCTGTAGGGCAACTAGTATATCAAAATCTGACATACAAGTTCATTAATTTTGAGTTCAAGACAAAAGTTTGGCTTTCTCATGACTATTGGCCAAGTTATTTCCAAAACAGAAATTAAGGACTACTGAATTTAGCACAGACACCCCTGTCTCAATAGTACAACCTCTCACAAAGTGCACAAACAAGTTCAAAGCACGTACTTTAACGGAAATCAAACAACTTAGCAGACACTTAGCAAAATGTTAGTATAACCGTGCTGCTCTGAGTGAAAATGGTGATGAGCGGGTATCTCTCTGTCCCAAAAGTGAAGCAAACAATTACTGTATTCTGAGGTAATTCATGTAAAAATTAACATTTTCCAAGATTGCAAAATTCTAAGCAACTTAATTTTGAACGTCAAGTCAGGGAGGTTTTGATCACACCATTAAAGTAGAGCTTAACACTTTTTTTCATGTCCTGCCTTAAGGATTTTCTTGATGTTTAGCACAAAAACATCTGCCTTGTGCTGTCCCTGGTGCGAGGGACAGTGGTGTTGGCAGACAGCTTCTCCCTCCTGTGGCTCTCCTAGTTCATTTCCTGCACATGGAGACCTTTCCCTTTCATTACTTTCATGCAACTAGGCTTTCAGGGGACATAATTAACTTACGCCTCAAACTCTCTTCGGTGTTCCTAATGGTGTTCAAAGGCACATCAGCTGCTCCAGGCCTACAGGTCAGAAACTATTCAATACATGCCTAATTGAAACTTTTTCAGGTCTAATTCTTGAAATGACATGGCCACTCTTGCAGTCTGGTATGTGCACTCACTCCTAATAAATAGAGCATGCCACTAATGTCCGTTGTATTTCTTTTACATGCTAGAGGTTTGCAGTTGACAGCCTGCTATTTTTTGTCATCTTGGACAAGTATTGTCCCCTGGAGTTATTACATCTGGTGTAATATTAACGAGGTAGTATCACCAGGACTACTTGAAGATGGTTCTTGCCTATAACTTGGTAGTGCAGTCTGTTCTGATATTGTCTTGTGTAAGTTTGAAGTGATTTCCTAAAGAATATGCATGGAACTATAATGTTAACCAGCTCAGGATGACAGAGTGGCTGTGTCCCCCCCTCTCATGTTACGGACCAGCTCAAATGTTTTACAGGAGGTAGAAAACCAGTTTTTCTGATATTTGCTTCCTCAGGTATGAAGGACTTTGTCAACTGTGTATTTGAATGCTACGTAAGCAGTAACTCCAATAACTTATCATTGCAATGGCAATAACTCTTCTGTCTTAACTGATTTCTGCAATGCATTAACCTTTGATAGAAGCTTTCCTTTCTCCATCTTGACATACCCCAGGATTTATGATAGTATCAGAACTAATTTATGTTGTCTCAAGACTCTGTCTTGTTTAAATTACCTTTCCTTGCTGCATATCAACACAAAGCTCTAACTCTGTGCTTAGTATTCTTTTATTTTAGAGCTATTATTTTAGAAATGGACTTTATATCAAGTATGTTATGCCACAGTGAAGGGGAACAGACCTGTAATGCTTTCACTTACGATGCTGTCCCATGATTTTGTAGACCCCTGTGCAGGATGTAATAGGAGCAATGATTCAGCTTCACTTATTTCTGCATCTTTTCCTAAAATGCATGCTCTAAGTCCTCCACTGGAGTGTTTCAAATCAAACTCCAATGTCAGTATTGGATGGCACACAGACTGTATAGAAAGCTGTCTGGGAAATAGTAGCATTATGGACAGGGCACTTGCTTGGGCAGCAGTTGGGTTGGCATCAGAGGAATGCAGAGCTGTAAGAGTGTAGTTCTGTTCCCCTTCTGCTGATGTTGTAAGTACCAACATCCTGGTGTCTCCACCAAAAGCTCCATACCATATGCCCCATATGCTCTGCTTTCTGGGCTTGTTGTAGCATCCTCTCCAGGGAAATCAGTACAGGATTTGCTGACCTTGGAAAGGTCCATGTCCCTGTTGTTCTTAGTCCAACACCACAGCACTGAGAAACAGCAATTGCACACAGGGTTTCACCTTTGCAGTGGTAGGATAGGCACATGACCACTATATAAAGAATCCCCATTGGGTTTAAATACTAAATTTTGATGCATCTTGGAGCACATGCTGAAAATACAAAGGCTCATAACTTGGATAAATGGAGCACTTCCTCAGAGAGGTGAGGGGTTGATCTGCTTCTGAGTTTTTCTTAGTTGTTATTAAGTCTTTACTCTAAAGCAACATTGATTCTTGAGCTTTTCAACAAAACTGTGTAAATTTAACACAAGGTATTTTCTTATTCTCATTCTTGGAAATACTGAAGCCATCTATACTTCAGGTTTTTTTCCTATATGAATTCATTTATGCATAGTCAGTGTGATAATTTAAGTGTCTTAAACTGATAGGATGATTTTTAACTGCCCCTCCAAGAGGCATGAAATAGCCTTAACTAGGTAATAGGAGCAAAAAGCTCCATCTTTCCAAAGAGTCTATTGGACAACTGAAATATGAACATTTTGTGGGGAAAGTCATTGGTTATTTGGTGTTTTGCTGATCTTTGAGCTGCTGGAGGGCCTGAAGGTAGACAATGATTCTAAACATGATGGATTAAAAATTATTTTAGCATGTGTCCTGGTTCAAGTCTGAAATGAAGACCACTGCACTTACAGCATGTGGGATGACTTGTGCTGTCAAACACAGCACTGTTCTGGCCAGGAAGGAGTGACTTAGCAAAATATTTTCTAGACTCCTGTTGAATATAATTACCTTCTTGCTTTTCTCTTGTTGAAGCATCAATACTTTAAAGCCCAGCTTGAAAGAAAGGTTTCATTTCTTGCACCGTTTTTCTTGTTAAATCTGATTTGGATTTGTTCCTGGACTAAATGAGGTTAAGAACAGCTTCAGAAAAATTTAGTTTTCAAATCATCTTTGCAAGCAGATCTCTGCTACATCCTAGACAAACTCTCCCTCTGAAGCCAGGCTGCTTCAAAACATTGTTCTCCTAGGAAGCAGTAGAGTAACAAGCATGCCTTGAAAGAAAAAGCATGCTTTTTTCCAGATCTGCTATTTTTATGGCATGTCATATACGAGTTAAGCATAAAACAAGACCCAGGAACCTCTGCCTGATATGAACTGCAGCTCTGTGTGGGTGATGCTTGCTATCGAAGGGAGCTTCACCTGGGAATGCTCTTTCCCCTTTGTTTCTCCCTTGCTCCTGTTGCCTCTTATCCAGACTTCTTAACCCCAAGGTTAAGACCTTGGGGTCTTAAGCTTTTGACCTTATGTGGGTTCCCTGAGGTTCAAGTTAGACTATAAAACTATTAAGCGAACTGTTTCAAGTGAACTTACACTTAGAAGTGTCTGTGTCCCCTGAAACACTTGAAGCACATTTTCAGCACCACCTGGTGGTTAGTAAGTTCATCCAAACAAAGGCGTGTAGGAGGTATTGCATATGGCTCAATATCCTCCTGAAAGTGCTGAACAGGAAAAGGATTACTCTCTAATGTTCATAACACTTCTTCCTCTGTGTTTTTATTGTGGTGACCCCAAAAAAGAGTCAGCACAGCCCTGTGGTGCTGCTGATCTCCATAACTGTTGCATGACATCCAGTGCTTCAGCCAGGAGTGTGTCCCTGTCTTACAGCTAAATCTCCTTCTACCAGGAAGAGTCCTTCCTGGTAGAAAGGTGAGGGTAACAGAGGAGCCTGTTCACTACTACAGTCGTATGGGAATTTTTCCCGCAATAACTAACTTGGGTCTAAGACAGCTCTGAAAGGTGAGAATGGCAGTGGCAATGATTTTGAGAGGCTGCTGCTGTGTTCATCCAGGTTGTGACAGGGCACAGGAGTAGCTGTGGCAGCATGGAAGACAAATGGTGTTTCTGTGTGCTCTGAAATAAATATGACAACTATAAATACTTGCTGTGAAATCTCATCCAATAATTTGCTAATAAGAAAAACGCTCTCACCAACAAAACATAAAAGGGAAATATGCCCCTCTTAGAAACAAAATCCCTATGTCACAATGCACATTTGCAATGAATGAAGTTGGGGTGAAGTAAGTTGAAGAGGTAGAAAATAATCCTTTTGGAGGAATGCATTATTTAAGTCTTGTTTTTAAAATCGCCCTTTTTGATCCCTTCTTGCTGAACTCACTTGCTTATTGAATTTCACTGATAAATTATAGCAACATCAGTCTTTTGTAGATAAATACATGCCTTGTGTTTGGAAGATATGGAGAAAATATGTATGTACTCAGCTGTTTTGTTCAGATAGCACCCCAGAGCTCTAAGTGTAATAAACACAGGCATTTTTCATGCTATATCGGAGCAAAAATATTAGTCCTTGGATAGCACTTCAAACTGAGCTTTCTTCAGTTCCAAAAAGTCAAATAGCTAATGACACAAATAGATTTGAGGTGGTCTTGGGTAGACTTACAGGTTCTTGTTCTTCTATGCTTAGTAAGAAGGGTTTCAGTGATTTATGTATCTTCAGCTATTAATTACAGGGATGCAATAATTCAAGTCAAAACAGTATAGAGATCCAAAGCTATAAGTTGTACTAAAGTGCATCTCCCCTATGAGGACAGGCTGAGGGAGTTGGGGCTGTTCAGCCTGGAGAAGAGAAGACTCTGTGAAGAACTCAGAGCAACTTTTCACTATCTGAAGGGCCCTCAAGGAGCCGGAGAGGGACTCTCTGTTAGGAACTGCAGTGATAAGACAAGGGAAAATGGGTTCAAACTGAAGGAGAGAAAGTCTAGGTTGGATGTGAGAAAAAAGTTTTTCCTGTGAGGGTGGTGAGACACTGGCACAGGTTCCCCAGGAACGTGGTGGCTGCCCTGACCCTGGCAGTGTTCAAGGCCAGGCTGGATGAGGCCTTGAGCAACCTAATCTAGTGAGGTGTCCCTGCCCATGGCAAAGGGTTGGGACTAGATGATATGTAAGGTCCATTCCAACACCTAAATTCTATGATTCTATGACTTTTTAGCAGTATTAGTTTTTGCATTATTTAACTATCTTCCACTAAGGAAAACAGATTTTGCTTGTTTAGACATCCACTGTGATCCAAAATACACTGACAGTGCCTCTATCAGCTGCTTCTTTGAAAAAAAAAATAAATTCTCTTTCTGTAAGACTTAAAAACACAGCATAGAGAAAATTGAAATTCATTCTGCATCATCCCATGAAAGTAAAGGGTTAAAAGACAAGATTCATAAAAGTGCTTTTCTCTTGTATGGAAAGTGAACACCTCAACCATACACAAGGACTTTAAATTCTCATTTTCTTCTTTGCAGCTTGTATCTGTTCAAGCTAGGATTAGCTCCACAAATCCAGGACCTTCTGGGAAAAGTAGACTTCACAGGTAATAAACTGCTTCTCTAATCATATGAGATGGTTTTTTTCACCCTGTAAATCTGCTAACATTGTACATATTTTCTATTATGGTCTTTCTCCTCCTGCAACATTGTTCTGAACACATCCTAATTAAATAGGTGGGAGGCTGCTATTTTTAATGAATGTCAGTCTCTGAAGGACAGAAGGGAGTGAGTTTGCACGGAATACTTGTCGTATATTAGATTCCTTCAAAGTGGGGAGGAAAACTGCTAAAAAGTCCTCTGACCACACAAGCACTTTCAAAGACACTGCACCTGTGTTTTGGTGTTTCATAATGAAATTTTTATGCTTTTGCTCTGATAATATTTCTCTGTTTTTATGTGATCAGAGGAAGAAATCAGCAACATGCGGAAGGAGCTGGAGAAGTATGGTATACAGATGCCATCTTTTAGCAAGATTGGTGGGATTCTGGCCAGTGAATTATCAGTGGATGAAGCTGCATGTAAGTGTGGCTCGCTCTGTTCCCTACTGGATATTGTGACAGAATGCTAACAAAATATTTTCCATGTTTTAATTCATCTAGTTTGCCATCTCATAATAACTAGGAAGAAAAGCATGCAAGTTTTCACTTACTATCACACTGCTTCACTGTTATGAAACCTCTTGCCATTTTTCAGACTGTGTCTTTTAGTATCTCATTGAACCATAGGAACTGCTACCAGAAGCAGAGATATTTTTGGATGGGTTCAATGTTTTGATAGCTAGTGCTACTCTAGAATAATGAATTGGGCTCTGTGTGTGCGCCTCTGCACTGTATGGTACAATACGGATGACCATGGGAACATGGTGCCTTCTCTATGCCTCCTTCTCTTTTGGGGGGCTTCTGCAGTTTTCCTAGAACACCTGAACAGGTTGCTGTGAGGACAAGTCACTGTTACAGACAAACAACTCTCTGACATATGGTGGTGTACACATGGAGGAACTCCTTGCCTTCATGGGCAGGTTTCAATCTGTCTGACTGCTGGTGTGTGACCCACAGCATGATAGAAACCTGCTGGAGGGGCACATCTTGCTGCTGCATCTGGAGCAAGCTTTTCCTTCTTGGGGAGCTGGATGAACAATTATGGTCCTTTTCAATCTATCTTAGAATCATAGAAAGATTGAGGTTGGGGGAGACCTCTAAAAGCATTAAGTCCAACCATTAACCTGTTACTGCTGTAACCCCTATACTTTAAACTATATCCTCCAGCGTCAGATCCAGAGACCTCTGAAAGACCTCCAGGAATGCTGACTCCATCACCTCCCTGGGCTATGTTCTAATGCCTGACCAGCCTAACAGGGAAAACATTTTACAGACATCTAATTTGTAACTCCCCTATTGTGGCTTATGACCATTCTCCCTAGTCTTCTCTCTGCAGGCATGGCAGAAGAGGACCGATCTTGAACAGCTTCAACTCAAAACCAAAATTAAATGCTTTTTTGTTTTTTTTTTTGGTGCTGCCTATGCCTATTCTGTGGGCTGAGGTTTTTTCTATATCTCTTTTTTTTTCTCTCTTTTTGTGGAATGAAGTGATATAGTTAGAAAAAACAACCGAAGAAAAATTGCTTGCATTTAAATGGTATGAAATCAAATGTCCCCACTTAAATCAACACTTGAGCTCTAGTGCTTTTATTCAAGATCCTAGTCTTTTTCAGAACGGTAAACTGAAGAACAGAAGGCTTAGCTTTAGTATGTTCTTATTGCATCTTTGTTAAAACCTGCTAAGTAGCATAACTGAAACCAGCTAATTTGTGATGTTACTTAGTGTGCTGAAATACACTTCATATTGATTCTTGTTGTTTGTGTTGTAGATTTTGAAGCCTGCTTAATACATGCATGCTTCTCTAAAGCTAGCTCTTAAAATGCTGCTTTTGGAAGCGAGGGGAGTTTGTGTCCTTTCTTCTTGTAGCAGATTTTCAGAGATTTAGTGACTTTTTCAGGGAGCTTCCCTCCC
>NW_008683231.1:35333-48996 GCF_000695815.1 Acanthisitta chloris
CCTTCTCTGAAAGTTTTATTATAGTGTGTGGGGTTTCCTTTAACTCCTGAAGTGTGTTTTCAGTCTTAGAAAAACAGCATTTCCTGATGCTGGTTCTGTCCCTTTGGACAAGGAGTGTGCTGTAGATAACATGCTCTGCCTCAGAACAGGAAACATCTGCTATGGGAGACCTCATACACCAGTGAGGTTGGATATGGAGATCCGGCCAGAGGAAGGGGGTCTACCATTCTTCTCCTTAAATGGAGTGTGTAAAAGGAGATACGAAGCAAAACAACTGCTGATGTCTCCTAGTCTGATGCCAGCAATAGTAGAAATCAGCATGCAAAGAGTAAGCTTAAGTAGTTCCAAAAAGTTCATTCTGCAAGGAAATCTCTCTGATAGTCTGTGCTTACAGCCTACTCTTTCAAGTCCAGTCAGGCTTCTCACTGTTTCTCTTGGTAGATAGATTCACATCCACTAATACATGTTTACTTTTCTCCTAATCTTGAACCTATCTTTTGACTACTTTTTGTTAGCTCCACACAGCACAGTGAGGCCTCTTACACAATTGTGGGAGAAAGTATAGCCTTCCTGTGTGTTCTGTTCTGTGAGGATGTGGGAGTGGTATGTGTGTCTAAGCAGGACAGTCTTCTATTAGTCCCTTGAAGCTGATAGGGATGTACACAGCATCACAGAATGTCTCAAGCTGGAATCATTGAGTCCAAGTCTCTAATCCTCACAGGATTACCTAAAACTAAATCATACAGCTGAGAGTATTGTCCAGATGCTCCTTGAACTCTGGCAGGTTTAGTTCTGTTACCATTTCCTTGAGGACCCTGTTCCAGTGCCTGACCACCCTCTCAATGAGGAACCTTTTCCTAATGTCCAGTGTGAATTTCCCCTGTTCACATTATTTAAGGACAGATGAAACTCTCTCTTGTCTCTCTGCTTGTACCTTTTCTACCATTCCAGCTGCTATGTTTCCCATCTGATAGTGTGCTGCACTGAGCTAGAGCAAAATAATTTTAGAACAATTTTCTGGAATGAATTTAGTGATAAGCAATGGATTATCCTCCAACAGCTGTGCAGGTTGTTCCAGTAGCTGTCACCTCTGACTGTGTATAGCTTCAGTTCATGCTTCATTTGCTCCTATTGGTCTTTCAATGATCTGCTCTTCTGTCCTACTTTCCTACATTTGTACATTCCTTTGTTTTTTCTAAATCCTCAAATCTGAATCATCTTCCATTCCTTCAAAAACTGAGAGAAACTGAAGTCTTTAAACTTTAGGTATATAGACCCTCAGTCAATCCAAAAAAGGCTTTTTAGTGACAGCTTTTCTCCACTTTAGCAGGGCCATGTAGCAAGTAAATACTGATAGAATGAGGAAAGATGGTCATTGTGTTTTCCTTCACATGTCTCTTTGGTGGCATGAAACTAAATCCTAGACAAGCTGCCATGGTGATAAATGAGGAACTGTGGTGTTCCTCCTTTGGGATATATTTTAGATAAATATTCATCAGGAATTGCATTTTATCATAGAAACATAGAATTTAGGGGTTGGAAAGGACCTTACACATCACTTAGTCCCAACCCCCTGCCCTGGGCAGGGGCATCTCCTCACTAGATGCCTCATCCAGCCTGGCCTTGAACATTGACAGGGTCGGGGCACCTACAGCCTCCCTAGGCAACTTGTGCCAGTGTCTCACCACCCTCACAGGGAAAACCTTTTTTTCTCACATCCAAACTAGACTTTCCCTCCTTGAGTTTGAACCCATTACCCCTTGTCCTGTCACCGCAGTTCCTAACACACAGTCCCTCTCCAGCTCCTTGTAGGCCCTTCAGATAGTGAAAAGTTGCTCAGAGGTCTCTGCGCAGTCTTGTATTCTCTAAGCTGAACAGTCTCAACCTGGTCAGCCTGTCCTCATAGGGGAGATGCTCCAGTGCTCTTAGCAGCTTCGTGGCCTCCTCTGGACTTGCTCCAGCAGTTCCATGTCCTTCTGATGTTGAGGACAAACAAATTTATGTACCAATGTCAGTAAAATCTTTTGAAATTAATGTGCCAACTGACAGTCCTTGGGGTCCCTTTGTGGCATGAAGGTCCATATAAACTGTATGTCTAGGGCCAGTCCTTTACCTAGACTGATTTTGAGGCCAAAGGTGCACAGGGAATAGCTGGGAGGGGTGTGTTTGACTTTACACCTAATTCAGCTGCAAGAGGTTTTGGATTTGTACACTCATACAAATTTTCTGTGTGAAAAATCATGACCATTTCTGATTATTAAATTCTTGGAGTCAAGCATTTGTTTAGTAGTTGAAGTTTTTGTGTTTTCTCAGAGGAAAGGCGTAACACTTAAGCTGGTCGAGTGAGTCCTGTGACACTTTTTCCCCATTTCCTGTGTGATAACATTTTGAGAACCCTGCAAAGGCCACTGTGTGTTCTTTGCCCCATTTGCAGTCTGCTGTCTTGTCACTTTGCAGGTGAAGGGAGGGACCATTACATCACTGTCTTTCAGATTCCTCAGTTAGGAAATGAGCCAGTTCACTCCAGGCAGGCTTAGATATGGTGTGTAGGGCTGCACCCTGTCTGGGGAGTCTTAACTGTGTTTTTTCAGAGGATGAGTTTAACACAGTTTGCATTTCCTTATTCTTGTATGGCATCTTCCAGATATACTTAGTTTAGACAGTATTTTCATGTGTGTCTTATCTTTGTGGACACAAAGCAGCTTTAAAGTAAAAACTACCAAAACTGCTTCCAATTCCTGCATGTAATTGCCTTCTAAATGAAATAGAACTTGAATGATAAAACATAACTCATGTTTTATTTTCTGTCGGTAAAAAAGTAACCCCTACTTGAGAGAAGGGTGGACATTAAACAGACAGCAACCTTGGAGTAAGCAGAGTGCTGCAGTCTGGAGGAAACATGGATGTTTGAAAGGGAATCTCTATATCGCTGAACATAAATTAAAAACTCATTTCAAATATATCAGAAGAAACAGTGACAGTTTTGAAGGTTTCTGCTCCCTGAAATTTAGGACTGTGCTTTTAATTTTAGTGCATGCAGCAGTGATAGCAATTAATGAAGCTGTCGAGAAGGGAATAGCTGAACAAACCATTGCAACTCTGAGGAACCCAAATGCAATGCTGCTCAACGTGGATGAGGAACTGGCACAGGACTACCAGAATGAACTCTTTGAAGCTAAAAGGAAAAAAGAATCGAGTGCAAGTCTCAAGGTAGTGGTGTTTACTAAGTGCTGCTAGTACACATATTCCTTTCTGTTTCTCCTCATGCTGTAGCATTATTGTCTTAAAAATTAGCTTAATATTTTTAATAGTGCAGTTAGGAAAAAGAAAGCAATAAGCAAAATAAATACTGGTAGCATAATAAATAAGAATATAAATCAGAAATACTGGTAATGCAACAAGCTGATAGCAAACTTTGTAAGAATGTGTGTGATAGAGCTTAACTTTGCCCAAAAGGCTCAAAATCCCTTAAGGTTAAAACCAAAAATAGACTGGTTTTCCTCTATTAACTGCTTTATAATAGAAAAAACCCAACAAATCTACCGTTTGAGAAGCTGTCAAAAGAATTATACCCTTTTTTGAGCGTAGAGTATAACCTCTGCCACAGATCTTTAATGAGAAGTTATTTGCTTTGGGTTTTTTATGTGAGAGCTAATGATCTCTGTAGTTAAAGATGCTGCATTATATTCATATAGCTATTTTACAGGAAGCAGAAAATGGCTCAGCCAGTTGTGCTAATTTCTTTAGTTCACGTGGTCAACAAATTCCTTTACAAATACATCCAGCAAATTCTTCAGCTGATGCAGTTTCAATGACTCCTGCTCATAGCTTTTCTCTCTACAAATTGTCTTGCGTGTACTAGCAATAATTTTGTTTTCCTAGAAGGGCACAATCTCTGATGAAGAGAGGGATGTCTACGAGGAGCTGCTGACACAAGCTGAGATTCAAGGCAATATCAATAAGATAAACAGTAAGCCATTCTGGATCCTTATGGAAGTATGCACACCACATGTGATCTCCCAGATTCCAGCTGAACACAACTTGAGTCCACATGAACAAACAAAATATTCTCGTGGAAAATTATGTGCACAAGTAGCTAATACCTGTCTACAACTGTTTTTCACGCTGCTCCTTCTCTACTAATCTTTGGGGAGGGAGAGGGCTGATGTCTGTTTGTGGTTTTTGCTGTAAGGATTCCTTGGTTCAGAATCAAATCATTTATTGCCTGCTCTGTTTCCTTATGTTCCTTTTGTGTGCAGAATGCTGTAAATTTTGACCCCCTCTTCTATATGAAGCCAAAACTCATTCATAAGCTTCCACTTAGCTGTGGTTGAACAGCTCCCACACAGGTTCACTCAGAGCCAGAGACTCCCTTTGTAGGATTGGACTTGAAAGAGATATTTCTCTGTTAGATAAAGATTATCACCCTAGATGGGTTTTACAGAAAGTGAGACGCTGACAGCAGTGGACCTTTTTTTCCCCCTACAAAAGTATTATTTGCTGTTTATGAGCATTGTTTTCATTTCAGTTCACATAGCTTTAGTCCAAGTGAATGAGGCTATTGACCGGCAAGATGAAGTGGCACTGATGGCAGGTTTGAACCGTCCTGCTCTGAGCCTACTTGAAGTTCTGCCGCAAAATTCCTCATGGTACCTAATGCAATTGTGTGATGCTAAAGAACAGAAAATGCAGGATTGGATTCCACAGGTACTACATGTCAGTTTGCTTTTGTTTTTTTAGCTGGTTTTAATCCAGAGAGAAATTGTCTTTGCTCTGCCTTCAGCATCACTTATGAAAAGTTTTACAGAGATTTTGGAGTAATTGATATACTAATTGACACCAAAGTGCTGCATTTGCTCTAAAGAGCATGATGCACTTCTAAGTAGTTACTAAAAGATACTAAAATACCAAAATATAAGAAGACGTGAGATACAACATTCAGCCCCTAATACTTTGTTTTGAAAATTAATTATAACTCAGGTACAAAAAATAATTAATATTGAATCATTAACAGCAAATTAAAGGGCCAGTTGGGTTACAAGGAGAAAAGTTATCATGTTAAGTAATACGAAAATTACAGAAAAAGATCAATGCTGTGTTTACTGTGATACTATATTTGATGCACAGAGGATAGTACAATCCTAGTGCTATCAGATCCCCAAATGTCAAGGGGTTTTATCCCTTATCTCCAACTGAAACCCATAATTAAATATTGTTTTTCTGATCTGTTAGATAGCAGGGGGTCCAAATATGCTCGACAAAAATGAAATACAGAAAGAAGTTAGTGTTGCCAATGCGGAAGCTGAGGCCCACAAGCTTAGTGAGTAACTGTTTTAATAACTTTCTTTTTTTTACCATCACCATTTTATTATGTTAAGATAATGAACTGAGTCCACCATTTCTTGCACATAAACAAGGTTTCTCAAACTGAAACCATGTGTGTTATATTCTTGTAGTTGTTCTTCTCAGTGTCACAATTGCCAAGTCACAAACCTGTGCATTGGATGTTGTACTCTTATTTGGTAATAACTGTGAATAACTTGAGCCATTGGTAAACACATTGTCTAAAAGTGAAGACAATGCATGGCTTGGTGGCTTGGACAAGTATTTATCAGTGCAGTAGTAATCCTCACTTGGGAGCAATGACCATACTTGTAGAATGAAAACAGAATGTTAACATGGAAGAATATTTTGCAATCACATCACAGAGGAAAATTGTTCTCACTTTTAAACACATCTCTAAATCTAACCTATACTTAGCCTGACACAAATTTTAGCTCATTAAAAAATATAGTTAAGGGGGATCTAAATTTGCAGTGCATGTGTTGCTGCTTTTGACTGGAAACTCCTTTGCTAGGAAGTTAACCTGCTGTCATTTCATGCTGCATCTGGGCATGGCTTAGTGGCTGTGATGTCTTTGGTACTGTTTCCAATGCTTTGAATCCAGGCTGATTGCTTTTGTATTGTGCCTTAAAGGCTGTACTGTGAGGGCAGCTTAAGCTAGAAGTTAGTCATGGTAAGGAGTACTCTTTTCTCTGGAAAACTTACCTCTTGGTAAAGGCAAGGAAGAGGAAAATGTGATGTGTGGAAAGCAGTAACAGCAATCTGGAGAGCAGCTTAGTTCTTATGATTGATTTGAGAAGGAAGACATAGTGGGTTTTGTTATGGAACTGTGAGCAATAAGAAGTGTGTTTTGCAAGTTGCAGGCTAAGTTTTAGCATTAGAAATCAGTAGCTTGGCTTTTGGCTGCAGAACTAGTCTAGCCCAGTTGTGGACCTTGACTCTTTTCCTCTTTTCTCTTAAAGCATGCATGCTGTAGCTGTGAGACCTTTTCCTTGTTCTAACCTCAGGAATAGCCTTCAGGGACAAAATGGTCCCATAGGACCATGCTTCAGACAATTGAAATGAGAGACAAGGGCCTTTTTTAGGTGGGCCTGGTGACTTAAAAAGGTTTTCAAAGTCTTTGTGTTGCATAACAAGCTGTGAGTGTTGCTGCATACATGAACTGTGGATGGTGTCCGGTGTACAAGCAGTTTTGTACAGATTGGAGCAGTCGGTGGTGACTAAACATGTTCCCTAGGTAACAGTATACAGAAAAAGTGGAGGAGATGGAGGTTATTGATGGAAAGGGCATTTGCATAATTGCTATTCTTTACTCTGCCACATGCACTCTAACCTTCAAGGCTGTTTCCCTTTCTGCAAGACCAGAGTGGTTCCTTGCACAGCATGTTCCTGGGTGTGCCCTGACCTGGCTTTCCTCAGAGGTGGCTCTTCCAGGTGTGCAATTACGGTGGCTGTGACTAAGCTGAGGGGTGTTGTAAGGCTTCTGCAGCTGCCCAAGTGGGAAGTGTTTTTCAGCATTTTTCTGCTGGGCTTCAAAACTTCTGAAGTCAGTTCAGCAAAAAGCAAAATAGGTGAGTTGTTCAGGTACCAGAAGGGGTTACACTCATATCCCTCTAACGTGGTCTGTTTAAAGTAAAATCTAAAGGGATTCATTTCTAGATGGCAGTGGTTGTGAGGACTGATCTTCCACACTGGCAGGCAAATGAGCAGGTGTTGGCATACAGAGTCCTAGAAACTGTAGCATGTGGATTTTAATCAGTTCAGCTACTGATTTTCTGGCAGAAAATCCCAACCCTCCAACACATTTGGCTGATTTCTACCAGGCCTCCCGAAACAGGCAATAATAATGCTGTTGGTGTTGCAGGGCAGGCTTGTTTTAGCTAGCTCAATTAGGTCCTGCCAAAAGGAAGAGGTGAGGGAGGAAATGAAGGGGTGAAGCAAGACTGGGGAGCTGTAGCTGTCATACACAGCAGAACCAGCCACAAGCAAATCCAGGAGGATTTATATCTTTGTGCTAGGAAGGGGTCAGGTCCTTGCTTTATGTTAAAGGACTGTAACAAGCAAGCTCTCATTTCTAACAGCCCAGAAACTTAAAGTTGTCCAGTCATACCTTTAAACATACAACATTTTTGCAACATTCACCAGTTGTGTCCTGAAAAATTTCACAAAAAAGACATTTTTTTTCCTGTTATAGCAGCAAATTATATTCTTTGGAATAATCTAATTGTCATCTACATGGCATGAAGAGCAAATGGCATGTGAAAATTAATAAGCTTTTTTCCCCCCTGCTGTTCTCTAGAACTTATAGCGGTTGACAATATCAATACTGCAATTCGTAACTGTGATCCTAGTAACACACTGGTTGCACTGATGAAACCGGAGGCACAGCTGCCTGTTGTTTACTCATTTGCTGCTGCTGTCTATCAGATTGAGCTGTTCAACCTCCAACAACAGAATGCTGTGGTAAGAGTGAAAAGCTTACAACCTGCTTGTTGATATTGTGTAGTCAGTCCATGGAAGAGCACAAACATAGCATGTTGTTGTGTAAAACTAGATGTAGTTTCCTTCTGTGGTGTTACATATTGCATGATGGTTTTGGTTGAGTAGGCAGTATGGAATTGTAGAGTTTGTTTCTTGACACACTTCAGTCTGGCTGAGCTCGTGTTGCAACAAATCAACTGACATTTTTACTTGTTGCATGCTCTTAATGAGGACTAACTCTGGTTTATATACTGTGTAGAAAAGTAGTCCCCTGCTGTGAGGGTAATACAAGAATAGTTGGGACTGTGGGGCAACAGAAGGAAAGTCTGGAGGGATGGGATATTGAGCAAACCCAGTAGGCTTCACCACCGATGTTGTGTTAATCTGGCATGCCTGTGACTAGGAACTTGCCAGGCTTTTTTAATCAAGTCCATATTCCTGATGGTATCTAGACTGTGTAACTCAAATTTGTTACACTGCTTATTTAGCCTCCTGACTGCAGTACATTATTGTCCTACAGAACTACCTGGCACATGATGAACTGTTTATTGCAGTAGAAATGTTGTCAGCTGTTGTGTTGCTAAACCAGGCCTTGGAAAATAAGGACATCCTAATGATAAGGAATCATCTCAGAAACCCATGCATTGGCTTCAATAATCTGGAAGAAGAAAACTTTCAACGGTAAAGGTTCATTTTGTCTTGTCTGGATGAGACTTGGCAACTTCTGCAAAAAAAAAAAAGAGACATTTTACTGGGTGGGCTGTCCTGGATTGTGGCTATGGAGTTGAAAGAGCTGCAAGATCTGTGATCTAAGTTAATAAGGGATAGCATGACAATTGCTGAACTAGTTGTGTATCTAAATGTAAGCAATTGCACAACCTTTGGTGTTTGAAGGCAGCAGATGTGTGAGGTGCAAGGAAAATATCTTCAGAAAGCAAACATTAAGATCTGACAAGAATTTTTGCAGGCACTAAAACATGAGCCGACTATAGGTGGAAAATGTTAATCACTAACCACTTTGCAATTCCGAGAGATGATCTTTGGAACGAGATAGCGTTTAATGCCTAAAGGTCCAGGAGGTCCCTTAAGCCATGTCTGAACCCTTTTCTTCACTTGAGAATTGCGAAGACCTGAAAAACATAGCACAGTGCTGCTTGCTAAAGAGCTGAGTACAGTGCTGTGGCACACACATGTTCAGCATTACATTATGGCCTTCACTCAGCTGCCAACTGCTTGCACTGTCACTTGCCTGACTCATCACAGCCATGTGCTGCTACCTCTGTGCTCTTTTGTGTGTCTACAGAAAATATCAGGCAGCACTACCCATATGTCAGAGCCCTGAGCCCTCATTGCGCAGGGGAGAGCATGGGGATGTGGACTAGTTCTTGCCTTGTGGTCACAGGTGGTGGAAACCTCTGTGTGCTTCTGGACAGCATTAGTAGGCAGAAGGGACAGCAGTAGCTGAAGACCTACACCAGGTTGTCAGGGGACCTGAACCTGAGTGTGCCCTTGCTGGGTGTCTCAAAGCTGGAAGGAAAGCAGTCAGATTAGGAAAAGGAAGGCCAGTGTTTTGGTTAGAGGGAGAAGAATAAATAAGATAGTGCAAAACTGATCTGCTTCTAATATGAGGTGGTGATCGTGGCCAAGAGAAGTAATGTTTTAAGTGTGCAGAAATGGTCCCCTAAGTGTCCAGGTGCAGCATTTCTGGCTGATGTTAGTGACCCAATCTTCTGAATAAGCTGCCAGTCAATACAGATAAAAACTCTAGAAACTAGTTGGACTACACAATAAAATAAAACTTAATCTGTGCTACTAACCATATGTTGAATATCTCAGAATGCTTTGACCTGTACAATACCGGAAGAAATACAGTAGAGCTAGAAAAAGTTGATTGAGGGACACGCTGTTCAATGACTTTCTATCAGAAGAGATGAACTTGTTAGGAATGTGTTTCCTAGAAGAGAGAATTCAGGGGAAATATGTCCTAGGTCTGCAAAAGTGTGCAAGTTGTGGGAGAGGTTAATAAGTTGTTAGCTTCTAATAGCTCTAGTTTTTATTTTCTTATGAGAATAGAATCAAGAAAAGATTAGACTCCATCAAATATAAAGTTTAAACTTGCTATAAAGATCTGTCGTCTCACAAAACGTTCAGTGGGACTCATTCCTCAATAATATCAAGACTTTAAATTAGAGTAACTAAATTGATGGAGCACAGACTTGCTTGCAACTATTAAAGTGATACATTACCTCCAGTTTGGGAAACCCCTAAATGAAAGCTACTGGATACTTGAAGGACAAATCAGACTAGGAAATGATGAGGTTCCCCCATTTTCCTTCTGGGAACTATTCATTCCTTATGCTTCTACTGGAAAGAGAAGACACATATATGATCTGGCATATTGTGGCAGTTGTATGCTTGATTCAGGAATATGAATACTATTTAACTTATGTATGCATGAGTTTACACTACTGTGAAGGTTTCCAGCTCATCCTGATCTGTGATCCTTCTAAGAACAGTAGACAAGGGCTACAGAGCCTGTGCTTGGAGGACCTTGAGTTGCGGCAAGAGAAGCATAATTTTGGTTTAGTTCTTTCCTCTGCCCATGGCCCATCATTCTCTATGTGGAGGGAGCATGAAGGTAGCAGGAGGTGCTACTACCTGATGCTAGCATTGAAATTTTGGTCTTCGAATTAGTGTCGTGGAGTCAACCGTAGTTTTCTAAAGCAAGAAGCTCACCATAATTTCTCCCACATTTTTCTGTTGCACTGTACAACAAATTGTATGACCAGTGTAGGTATTTCCGTTATCCCATGTTGCCAAGAAAAGTGCTCTGAATTAGTTTAGTGCTGTTCTTTCAGATCCTGAAATGCATGTGTAGAACAGGCAGTTTGCATGTCTGCATAGTATCTGTCAAGAGCTGCATTTGTCTGAAATTCACCCACTGAAAAAAAAATAGTAGTCACTAAATGATGGATGATACATCTGACTAATTCTTTATGGCAGTTTATCTTGTGTATGAAATACACTTATGTATTTTATATCTTCTTATAGTTGTGCTGATACACTATTGTCTATTAAGTCAGAGGCTTCATCTCAAGGCCAAGATTATTTAAGCTGGAATGATATCCAGAACTGCATTGACATGGTTAATATGCAAATTCAAGAAGAAAATGAAAGTAAGTAATTCTTCCCCTACGTCACCCACAGAGGTCACCGTCTGGTATTTGGTACATAAATTTACGTACTGAATGGCCTTGTTCAGACACACTTGAAGAGAGAAGAGCATTAAAAAATTTTGGAAGCCTGTTGGTATTTAGATGTCCTTGAAGTAATCCTAGTTTCAGCTGGCTGAAAGAGAACACTTTGGGGATTTTGCCGTTGTAAGCAAAGAGCATATTAGGAGATAGGGGGAGAAATTACAGTTGGTGTCCTATGGAAAAGAGTTTTTAAAGTTAAATAATTTCAAGTGCTTATGTTTCACAAGGGAATTAGTAAGAAGCTATACAGTAAAATCATCTATTCTGCTCTCCTTTCAGGTAACTTGATTTCCTGTCTGAGAGTAGCTTCTTATGCCCACATGTTCTGATGTAAATAGATTTAGAGTTTATTTTTGAAGCTGAACATAAATGCATTGCCATAAAAAAAGTGGTGTTGTGTTAAATGTGACAGCTGGTCACTTGGGCTTCAAAAATGCTAAAGGGCCATGTTCCTTCACTGGATGTAGAAATTTAGGGCTATCAAGTTACGCCAAATTTGCTGGAGCAAGGAAATGAATGAGAGGGTAGATTTCAGTCTGCTTGGCATTTCAGAAGCAGCCTGGAGTGCAGTTTGAGAGCCTTTGTGCCCTTTAAGAGCCTTTGAGAGGCTGTGCCCTTCCCATACTGCCACATGTGTCACATGTGCTGTTTCAGACTGGTAAGAGAAATACTAAATCTGGCTGTATTATTGCTTCCTAAATCTAGTCAAGTGGTCAACATGGATCTTCACACCTTACTCTCACTGTGTGCCCTCTGGCAGGGTGGGATGCTGAGCTCTGTCATTTGACTGACAGAATCACTTCTTTATCTGAACTTCTGCAGTCACTAGGAGTTGGAACAGACCTTAAAAAAGGTGGTTTTGCATTAGCAGTGTGAGTGTTTATTACCAAAATAGCTGTGCACGGTTTCAGTGACAGTGACCTCTGCCTGGGTATGGTTATTTGGGGCAGAGGGGAGAAGAAAGAGGGAGGTCTCTGTTTCCATCAGCAAGCCCCATATCTCTTTGGGACCACCTTAGAAAAACTGATAATTCCCCAAGCCCTGTGATGTGGAACCATGACTTCACCAGCTGGGTTGTGGCAGGTTTGGGAGAGATGTTCCACTGCCAGCAGGGATATCATCCCTCACAGGTGATAGGGAAGCCCTTGGCTGTTGCCCTTCTGGGGTGGCTTTAGGGAGAAAGTACCCCAAGCAGCACATTTTTAACACTATTTAGGGCCGGGAGGAAATTGATTCTAAACTGCTGAGAGCAGTCTGAAGAAAATGAGTTAAGATTTTATGAAATACACTGGGCCTTGACTTGCTGACCTAAGTACTGAGTGCTGCTGGTCAACATCATTAGATTTGGTTATTAAAGGTGAAGTTACAATAAATGAGGTTAAGTTGCTCTGTAATGCTGTAGCTGGGAGTGCAGTATGTGTCCAAATAAGAGTTTCAAGTAATTTGGTCTGAAATCACTTGAAAATATCTTTCAGCACTGTGAGCCAATATGTTGGTGAATGTACTTACATGTGACACCCAACCTTCTCTTAAGCTTCAGGTAGATACTTATGCCCAGAAAGTTGGGAAGTCTGTTTTCCATTTTTGTGTAAGGATAGCTTTGAGTTTTATGGAGAGTTTGATTCAGATAAATCAGTAACTGTGGCAGAAAGGAAAATTGTACAGCATAATAGCTTCAAATGAATATTAGAGCAGAAATTGTCAATCAGCTGCTGTTGCTGCCTCTGCTTCTTGTTAATTGATTTTTCTGTACTTCATGTTACTGCTTTGTTTGTACCTGATACCATGCAAGTTTTGTCTTTCTTTGATAACTGCAAGTTTAATAACTTTTCCATTTCATAGGAATCATTGCAATTGGCCACATTAATGAAGCAATTGACCAAGGAAATCCTGAGAAAACTCTAGAAGCCCTGCTGTTACCCACAGCCAAGCTGCAAGATGTAAGACCAGCAAATGCAAGGCACTATCAGGATGTTCTGTACCACTCCAAAGCTCAGAAATGCAAGGTTAGAGTTTTCACTGTTTCTCCTTATAGGAACAATGCCAATTATATGCCAATTCCTTTTGTTTCTATCTGTGTTTCTGTTCTGTTCCCCTAATGTTTGTATTAGCTGTGTCTTGAGCTTGTAAATAAGCCAATGGCAACAAACTGTCACTAAGTAATTTTGCACTACAATATACTCTGGGAAAAGGGATTAATTCTCGGTGTATTAATACTGAGACATTCTGCATATATATTCATAGTGTTAACATAGAATGTTAAGGGGTTGAAATGGACTTTAGAGACCATCCAGTCCTAACCCACTCTGCCCCGGGTAGGGACACCTCCCACCAGAGCAGGTTGCTCAAGGCTCATCCAACCTGGCTTTGAACACTGCCAGGGTTGGGGCAGCCACAGCCTCCCTGGGCAACCTGTGCCAGTGTCTCACCACCCTCACAGGGAAAACTTCTTCCTAATATCTAGTGTAAATGCAGCCTCTTTTGATTCATACCCATTACTCCTTGTCCTGTCACTGCAGCTCCTAACACAGAGTCCCTCTGCAGTTTCCCTGGAGCCCCTTCAGATCCTGGCAGGTACTATG
>NW_008683231.1:49015-55384 GCF_000695815.1 Acanthisitta chloris
AGGCTGACCCGCCCCAACTCTCTCAGCCTCTCCTCGTAGGGAAGGTGCTGCAGTTTTGTGGCCTCCTCTGTACTTGCTCCAACAGTTCTATGTCCTTCTGATTTTGGGGACACCAGAGCTGTGTGCAGCACTCCAGGTGGGGCCTCACAAGAGAAGGGCAGAAGGGGACCATCTTGCTAGTGGCTTGATGTAACCTTATTTTTAATTCCTCTGGGTTGCTGCAGCTATTACAAAATTTGGGCAGCAACAGTCCTGACATAGGACATAATTACAGGATTGTGTCAGGCAGATGGTTACAATATGGATGGGAATTGAGGTTTTTGCCAGGAAGGAGTCATCGTTGTGGTGTTCCTTAAATGTCTGGGAAGTATGCTGAGGGATTCTTCATTGCTTAAGTTGCTTTATAATAGTGGAGCTTTGTACATATTTCTGTTAGGGCTTTATCATCCAAGAACAAGCAGAAGGTCTTGTACGTGCCTTCAGTGTAAACCTATCTCAGCAGGATACTGCTATCTGCTTCCCCAAAAGCAGTGGTCTGGTTAGCATTACAGCTCTGGGAAGCATAAACAAAGATCAGCCTAACAGCTTGCTGGATGTGACTGAACACAAGATTAGCTAAAGCTACTAGCACAGCACTTAAATGTCCAGTGTTTGGAAAAGAGGCTTAAAATTAACACAGTGTGCCCCTAATATGGCCAGCTGGGGAAATCTCTGAACTTTGTCTTGTAGAAGTATTTTCCAGCTGCCTTTCCACCTCACCTGTGGTCCCTGCTGTGAAACCATGTGTTTCTGTAATCTGCTGTCAGAGCTTTCAGAAGGTGTTTGCACAACTCAATTTCTTGCCTGAGTTTCCAGGTAAGGGCTGGTTTCACTGAGCCCTCAATGCTGAAAAGCCTTCTCCCTTGCTGTGTGTGTTGAGGAGGGCTTTGTGCACACTGACTTTCATAGGATCACCAAGATTAGAAGAGACTTTTAAGATCATCAAGTCCAACCATCACCAGTCACTGCTGGAACCACCTAAACCATACCCTCCGGTGCCAGATCCAGACACCTCTTAAACACTTCCAGGGATGGTGACTCCACCACCTCCCTGAGAAACATATTTAAATGCCTGACCATTGGAATATGGCCTTACCTGTCATGGGCCATGGATTCTTTAGCTGAATGGGCCAGGGCTGGTATCTGTACACAGAGTGCCCATGTGGGTGGTGGCTGCACAGTGCTGGTCCAGGACGTGTCCTGTGCACACATAATGAGAGCTGGGATGTCCCCAGAGCCTGATCAGGAAAAGTGTGGTCAGCAGGACCAGAGAGGTGATTCTGCCACTGACTTGGTGCTGGTGAGGCCACACCTTGAGTACTGTGTGCAGTTCTGGGCCCCTCAGTTCAGGAAGGATATTGAGGTGCTGGAGCAGGTCCAGAGTGAAGGGACTCGAGCACAGGTGCCACGAGGAGAGGCTGAGGGAGCTGGGGTTATTTAGCCTGAAGAAGAGGAGGCTCAGGGGAGACCTTATCACCCTCTACAACTCCCTGAAAGGAGGTTGTAGGCAGGTGGGGGTTGGTCTCTTCTCCCAGGCAACCAGCAGGAGGACAAGAGGGCACAGTCTCAAGCTCTGCCAGGGGTGGTTTAGGCTGGATATTGGGAAGAGAATTTTTTACAGAGAGAGTGATCAGGCACTGGAATGGGCTGCCCAGGGAGGTGGTGGGTTCACCATCCCTGGAGGTTTTCAAGATGAGACTGGATGTGGCACTTAGTCTAGTAACCACAGTAGGGTTGGACTTGATGATCTTGGTGTTTTCCAACCCAGTTGATTCTATGATTCTATGAAATCTTCTTGCTCAAAAATTTGTGATGTTTTTAGAGGCTTCTGCTGGCCTTTTGCTTCTGAGTTTTGCAGTCTTTTGACAACTACTCTAAGCATCTCCTCTGAACAGGAGTATTCTCCTGTTTCAGAAGAGAGCAAGACTCTGTACTACATGTAATCCCGAGTGAAATACTCAGATAAACACTTACTCTTTATGATAGTCACACAGACATCATCATTCTTCAGGTAAAGCTATGATTTAGATTGAACTTTCCTTTTAAAAAAAAAAATCCAAACATGCAATTTCCAAAGTCTGTCTATTCCCCACTCTTTCTGATCCCTGTTTATAAAGCAGGTCTGTCTTGAGTTGCATTTAGCGTGTTTTAAGAGTGAGCTGTAGTAAAGGGAAGTATTTGATTTACAAGGATCAGATAGGTCTCTCTGTAAACTTCCTGTGTTCCCCAGCATCTGGAAAAGCATATGGGTCAAACCTTCTCACTTATTCTAAGCAGCTTGCTGTTACTTCCCCATAGCTGTGGTGGCTTTGGGGAAGTAGAGTCTGCACCCAAATCTGCCAGAACTCATTACAGGTCTTAATCTCAGATCAGACCTTTCTTCCGTGCTTGAAACTGCAAATGGAAACCTGGAACGCATTTATTTCTGTAATCCTAAACCACAGCTTTTAACAGTTCTAAGGGCCATTTCAGACCGAGTGTATTCAGCTCCCAGTGAAGAGAAACCCTGTGTTTAGGGTGGGTATTGTGGATAACTGTAAGAAGTTAGACAGATATACCAGACTCTGAAGGGGTTCCTGTGTTTTTGTTTTGGGGTTTTTTTTGAGTGGTAGAAACACAGGTTTTAGTAGGTTCACATTGTTTGTATTTTCAGTAGTTGTATAGCATCTGAATTATTTCAAAGATATATTTAAAATCTGTTCTTGTGCATGTTGAAAGAATGGTAGGATTAAAACTGACTTAAATCAGGAGCCAGAAGTTGAAGAAGGGGCAGTTGTATCAGGCTGCAAATTCCCTGGAGGCATTTTCCAGAGCGAATTACTTTATTTAAGTAAACTTATTTTACAATACTATTATCAAAAAAACATAAAAAAATTATATTTTTTATCCCCATCTGAGATGCTGCAGTTACAAACACAAACAGCAACTACTGAGCTCATTTTGTAGGAACTTAGTATGTGTGTAGCTTTTGAGTTTCTGTAAAGGCAGAAGCTGACCCTTTGGTCTACTAACATGGGCAATCAGTCATAGCTAGCTGCAGTATTTGTAACACTGTAGGTGTTTCCTGTGAGGATGTGGAAATAGGGAATACCACAAAATAGCTTCCCTGTTTTGCTTACCAAGCAAGAATAATACATGCCTGGATTCACACTGATAAGGGTTAGCTCCCAGCAATCCGCATGGGCCAGAGGAGTGCAGGCGCTGACGAAGTGGAAGAACAAGTCTCCAGTGCAAAGCTGGTTAAGCAGCCTCATAGGAGACCTTGCCTTGGAATAGTCAGGCTCTGTATCTACAGCTGCTGCTTTACTGCTCCTTGAACTTGTGGGGACTCTGACTCTCTTTACTTCTAGCACCCAGGGCAGTATTTGCTCTTGACTGTGAAAGGGAGGTTCTGCTAAGCTCCCAGGCATGTAAGAGTGCTTTTTTTCTTAATTGTTCCCATTTCCACTAGGTGAAACTATTCATATCACTGTCCCTGCAGTGATTGCTGGCTGAGAGCTAATTTGAAGTATTTGGAAATAATAAATTGGCCTAAAAACATTGTTTGGATGTTGACTCCTCTTCTGCTGTTCACGTGCTGTGGTGACTGATGCTCTGGCAGCTTCTGCATGAACATGATCTCAGAAAGAAATGGAGGTGCTGAGCTACTTCCCTGAATCTAGGAACAGAGGTGTTATAATACACGTGACAAAATTATAGAACTGAAGAAGTGTATTTTCCAGAGATATTCCTTGTGTGGAAGTAAATTTTACTGAGATTGTGGTTTTTAAGACTTTTTGCTTTTTTTTAAAAAGTTTAATTGTTGCACCTGAGATTTGTTGCTGTCTGGGTTAATACTATACAAAATCATAATGCCATAATAAAAGCATAGAGCTAAATTCACTTTTCCCTGGATATTTTAACCATCGTTAGATAAATATTGGACTGACTTCTAATTTTTGACATCAGAAAATAAAGGAAAGGATCAAGACAACTGTTTAAGCTGCTAAGACATAAAGCTATCAGATAGAAAGAATACAGCCCATCTGTGTTGTAATAGTAGTAATTGATGTGATGGATAATAAGGATGATATTACTTGGTACAAAGCAAATTGCAAAGATGGTAAGGATCAAAAGACTGACTTTAACATACCAGAACCATTCATGAGTCTTGAGTGTTCGTATAATTGAGACGTAGCAGAAAACAATAGTTGCAAGAGGTATTAAAAACCCAAACACAACTAAAGAAACATAGTAGTAGAACTGGAAGGAAGATATGATTTCACAGGCATTGTGCACGTCGTGACAGGTGTAGATGTCCAGTTGCTTCACATAATAGCTTTGCTGCATGATACAAAGTGGGAGCATATACAAGAAGACGATGGTCCACACAGCAGCACATGCCACGATGGCATAGGCACGTTTGGGTAGGCTCTTGTAGGTGAAGGGGTGGACAATGGCAATGTAGCGGCTGACACTGATGCAGGTGAGCAGCAGAATGGAGCAGTACATGTTGCCATAAAACACCGCAGTGGCAGCCCGACACATCATCTCCCCAAATATCCAATTGTTCCCGTTGATGTGGTATGCTATCTTGAAGGGCAGCATGATGCAGAAGAGCAGATCTGAAATGGCCAAGTTTGTGTAGAGGATAGCTGTGCATACAGAGCGGATCCTGAAGATTAGCATCCACAGAATGACGGCGTTAGATGGTACACCCAATAAAACAGCACTGAGGTAGACTGCAGGTATTAGCTTGGTGCTCAGAGAGCTGGTCAGGTACTCCAGCGTGGTGTTGTTCACTTCTGTTAATGTGGAGTCGTTTGACTTTTTGGATGTACATTTGTTTTCTCTGATGTGGATGGTTGTTGTCTCCCCTTCAATAGCGTAAGGGGGAATGTAATCGTAGTCTCTTGCTGAAATTCCACGGAAAGTCTTGATGAGAGACACAGTTTTAATTGCAGAGCCATTCAGTGAAAATCCTGAAGCTTAAAAAAGAAAGTATTAAAATATTTAAAGAGGAAAAACTACTGGATTAGCAACATGATTCACCTTTGTGCGATGGTCTAGTAACTATGGTAGGGTTGGACTCGATGATCTTTGAGGTCTTTTCCAACCCATTTGATTCTATGATTCTATGATCTCCACGTGAAAAGCAATAGCTGTTGAAAAGATTTGGTGATGTTCTCCTTTGATCTGGGTGTTCATATCAAATGTACTGAGAATGGTCTTGCCTTGTCATTTCATGCCCAATCCCTAAAATTCATCATTAATTTGAAAACAAAGAATAAAAATCTGATCTAAATAAGACTTCCTAGACTATAGGTTTCTGCAATGATCTTTCTGCATTTTGTATGTTTTCAGCAATCTGAGGTGAAACGTATCATCCTCTTCTGAAGTCTTTATGACCTGTGGAGGGTTTTTCCCAGTAGTGGTGGTGTTGGCAATTCATCATGTAAGCATCTGCCTTGTTTTAGGCTCGATCACAATTTCCAAAGGAAACAGCATGACTGTCCTTGTCATTTCATCTATGAGATGCATGACTGCAAAAGATGCAAAATGCACTGTCTTGCCTAGGACAGGCTGAAACTCTCAAATCAGAAAACTGAAATAACCCTCATATTTTTTGGTCTCACATATCAAATTAGTGTTAATCTTCAGCTTCTGGTTAAAGCAAACCAGATTTTTTTCAGTTCCTTGTACCTGAGGAGGGGCAGTTAGCCCTGAGAGCTGAAAGCAAATGGTTGGGCCGGTATTTAGTGTAATTTATTGGGTAGTGAATAAAACTTTTCAAGTAGCAGGAAAACTTTCAGTGAGTAAATATTGTTAGCATGTGGGCAAAGCCAATAAACCCACTTTTTTTAATGGCTGTTCCTCAGTCTTTAGTAGAGGACTTTGTACACTCATTGATGTTTCCACATGAAGCACAAATATGTTCAAAATGCTTTCTAACCCGATGTGTTGTAGAACAGATTTTGCAGAGTAAACAGCTGTGGAAGTAGTTTTGTAACTTAAAAAACTTCTGAGCTGTGCTTTAATGAAAAAAGGCTTGTTGTGAAGCTTAGAGGGTGTGTCATGAAGCTGGAATTCAGGCGCAAATTGAAAATTGGACCTTTTTTTTATGTTTCCTTATTCAAATAGCATTTGGCAAACAGTTTTATCAATGCTCACTAGTAGATTTATGGTAGAGTGTTTTGATACCATAATTAGCAGACTGCATCCCTTTTAGTAATTTTTTGGTGGTTAATCCAGAAAATTAGTTTTAACCACCCTTTAAAAGTTGTATATATGCATGGATATGCATATGTCTATGTAGTGTGTATATGTAAATAGAGAGATATATCTAGATAG
>NW_008683232.1:0-844 GCF_000695815.1 Acanthisitta chloris
GTGTGCACACACCGGACAGGTGGGCGTGCTGCCTCGCCTGGGCGACGCCAATCTCTTAATGAGCTTGTTTTGGCCCGGTGCTGCTCGGCAGAGACGAGAAGTGTCGGTGCTCGAGCCCAGGGAAGAGGCTTGGAGCGTTCCGCGCTCCGGGAAAGGGGACGGGAGGGGGGTGGTGTACAAACAGCTGTCGCTGTCCCTGCGTGCTCTGCAACGGCTTTAAGTTACAGGCTTTAACTGCTCTGATCACCTAATCGTCACTGCATTAGGTCGCTGCTATGGAAAAAAAAATGAGTTGGAGATTTTTGCAGTGAAAACTTGACAAAACATAAACGAGACATATTGTTGAAATGTCAAAGCGTATTAAAACACCCGTGTATGGAAAAGTAGTGTTGGAATTTTTAGGTAAAGTATAATTTTTTTAACTGTGGTGCTTTGTAATGCAGACTAACCTGGATTTAATAAGTTTTCTCTCTTGTGTAAGCTTCGAAAATATTTAAAGGATATCACCTGCACGCAGCTCCAGGCTGCCCAGCAGTATTGCAACTATAAGCTGGGCAGAATCCCTTTCGTTTCACAGCAAGTTAGGGAAATGGGAATAAACATTTATACACCAGATCTGTGATGAATTGTTTTTAGAACACTGATGGAAATAGAAGGCAGAGAAGGTTTTGGTGTGGTTTTGTTTGCTTGTAAATAAAGACTTTTTTTTAGAGCTGCATAATAATCAAGGGAAAATTACACTTTACAACACAGTTATGTTTTTTCTTTTGGGAAGTCCTTTTGATGATATTTCCTGTATATATTGATTATATATACTGAGATATATATATATATATATATATTG
>NW_008683232.1:868-3970 GCF_000695815.1 Acanthisitta chloris
GATTACAGGACAGATTTAGGAATTTTACAGGATTTAAATAGGACCCTTAGGATATAAATTAATATAGAATAAGATGATTTCATGTAACTCTGCATTAATATTTGTATACAGGTATCTCTATTCTGTGTCACTGTATCATTCATTAGACTTAATTAGGAAAAAGCAACATTAAGAACCTCATTCTCCTTTCCTCTAAGCCAGAAAATTTTACACACATCTCTTCTAGGATAGCTTTGACTTGGACTCAAACACCAACAGAGAGCAGAGCTCCCCTCTAAAGGGAGACTGTGACAAGTGGATAGACTTTTCCAAGATGCGCAGTTCAAATCAAGAGTATTACTTGAAGCTGGAAGAGTTGAAGAATGCCCACTTGGAGACCATGGCAAAACTGGAGAGTATGTATAGGAACAAACTGTATTTGAAAGAAGTACAACCCTTGGACAAGAGAAACACCACTACTACTAAGTATTGTAGGTAAGTTTGGGAGCACTTCTTAGCTGAAGATTCTCAAATGCTTTGCAGATACCTGTGAAACAGCAGGTTTGTTTCTGGGGCTGGAAAAGTGTTATTCTCCCCATTTCCTCTAAGCAGATAATGACAGAAAAGTCTTTGCAAAAGCTCATCAGCCTTGCTAAGGGACTGTGAGGTTCACAGGTGGGTGTACAGCAGGGCCTTTTTCTGGAAAGTTACTGACTTGGTGAGCAGCACTGAAACTAGGGTCTGGTGTGGGTGCCCAGTGTGCTGCTCTTTTTGGTTACTAGTGACCATTCCTTAAAGTGGAAGTTACTGACTTGGCAGCAGTGTTGGACTGGCTCAAAACAAGTTGGTTTTTTTCCCTTTTCTCAAGGCCAACGTGGGACAAGAGCTCCTATCAGCCTCTAAATTTGCACAAATCCTTTTCAGACTCTGACTTAAGTGATCACTTAAGCAGGAGTGTATCTGATGTGTCTGACAAAGAATTAGCATTTAAGGAAAGTGACAGTGAAACTGGATCCTCTGCATTTGCTAAGCAACAGATTGAAAAAATGTGGGATGGGTTCTCTGTGGAAGATTATACCTCCCGCATCCAGCACAGCTTCCCAAGCTCCGCACCGTGCAGGAAGGTACGGAAGAAACAGAAAGCTTGGTCACCCAAAGTTACCGTGCCAAGGCCTTTCCAGATGACTATCAGAGAAGCTAAGAAAAAGGAACAGAATGTTAAATCCAAGTCACAGATTGAGGTGGAAAATCACTTATTGAAGAAGCAACTGGAGGAAGAAGCAGAGTGCCAGAAAAAATTCCGAGCCAATCCAGTGCCTGCTGCAGTGTTTCTGCCGCTGTACCACGACATCATGCAACGGAATGAGGAACGCAGGAGGTCTGTGCGGGAGAGGAGCAAACTCAAGCTCTTGGCTTCCCAGAAACCATTTAAATTCATTGAAAGGGAGAGGCAAAGGAGTGAAATGAGGAAAATGCAACTAAGAGACCTTTCCCCACCTGAAATGAAAGTTAAAGTGTTCAAGGCAAAACCAGTTCCCAAATGGGTTTACAGTTCAGATGTTAATGACAAGTGGAAGGAGGAGGAGCTCTACAGAAAAATCAGGATCAGGATGAGAGCTGAAGAGTTGCTACGGAATTCCTCTCTACCCAACAGCAGACTGGCTGGAAAGGAGACCAATACAAAGAAGAAACACAAGAGCCCTGAAGCAAAGCAAAGAGAACAGAAACTCAAGATCAAATCAAGTGTTCCAAATTTTGAACTACTCCATAAGAAGCTTGAGAAACGGCTCCTGCAGCAGCGGAAGGTGAAGCACCTGACAGTCTGTGAGCCTTTCAACCTCCGTACTCCCCAGATTCCCTCCAACAAGGGGAAGATTCTGAAGGACATTCAAGAGGATGAGGAAAATTTGAAAGAGACACGTTGGCCATTTGCCTCTCCGAGATGTAAACCTCAGATGAGACATTCAAATGCAAATTTACATCTCTTGGGACCTGGAAAGTCTAAGTCTCCCAAAGTGACAGAATCCACGAGACAGCGGCTGCAAGCTGTCAGGTAACTGCTTTAGAGATGCTCTACTTATACACACACCTTAAAAGTAGATTTTGTTTATTTTACACATGTACATAATTCTTCCATGCAGTGAACATAGGACTTAATAAGGGCTTATTTCTAATTTAAAATTTAAAACATTTAAATATAGCACTTAATTAGTACTTAATTGTTATAGAAACAGTGAATTTTTCTTAGACTATCCCTAGGAAGGAGATAAATGACTGCTGTTTCCCAGGATATCCTGAATCCCTTAAAATGGCACATACCTTGTGTCCTCGCATGGCAACCTTGTTTTCACCCTGGTTTTCTTTTTTGAATCATCTTTTCCAAAGCCTTCTTTCCAGTCTTGCTCTTGATTTAAAATGAATTCAGCCTTAGTTTATTTTCCCCACCAGGAATTCACTTGAGGAAAAGAGAAAGCTGGAAGAACAACAAAAAAGGAACAGGACAAAGCAGAAACAAAGAAGGAAAACATTCCAGAAAATTGTAATGGCTCGGGCTGAGGCCAATGACCCACATCAGAGCCTAGCTCAGATATCCAAATCCAAATTAAAAACATTCAGGTATTTTGCTGCATTCCCCTGAATCCTGAACCTCACATTCAACAGTGAGAATGAGAAGTTCAGGATTGCATTGTATGTTCAACATACAATGTATGAAAATAGTCCCAAGTTTACGTAATTCCACGCATGATGAATTAAACATTGTGCAAGCAGCTAGTAAAAAATGGTCAGATTGAGGATTTCAACTGAGACACTGTTGCCTGCTCTAATGATTTCAGTATAGATTGAAATAGATGTGTATAGAAATCTATATGGAATGTAGAAATCTATATATTCCACCTTATAGTATTAAGGATTAGCTAACAGGAGAGTCCTGTGTGTTCTCAATTGACATACCAGCTAAAGAGGAGAAGTTCATTAAATTCAGAAGGAAAAGGAACAGTGTAGTTATAGAACATCCTTGCCCAGCTGGATGCTGCCTTGGTGTTGGTACAATTTTGGTGCTGTTAACAATTCACTTCTTTGTCTCAGCGGGTCTTCAACTTCAGAGGGAAAATTAGAGCAGGA
>NW_008683232.1:4006-4924 GCF_000695815.1 Acanthisitta chloris
AGCTGCTGGTGCTTAGGAGGAATGAGTTCCAAAGTTACCTTTAGCAGAGATTCAACTTCAATGACAGTTTCTATGCAGTTGAGAAAAGCAGTACTTAGGTAAAAACCTGAGGGCCTTCCCAGAGTGCTGTAAGCTGACAGTCCAGATGGCTCCCAGCCTGATCTAACTCCAGAATTGCTGCTTGACCCTGGGTTTGGGGCTAATTCAACCATTTCTGCTTCTTGTTCTTTTTAATCCTAGGAAAAACTTAATCTTATTTGAATGAGTCTTTAGTGAGGTTTGTGATCTGGCTTGGCATGGTGGCACTGCAGGAGTATCATCAGTTTAAGGTGCTGTTATATGGAGACCGTGAGGGGCACTGACAGCTCAGCCCCTATGCTTCATGCCTGGGCAGGATTCTTGGGCAGCAACTACAAATCCTAATTTCCAGTAACCAGCTAATAACACGAGCTTTTTAATGTCAGTGTCCTTGGGCAGGTGATCTGCTGACTTTAGGACAGAAGCAGAAAACAATTGGAATTATAGCAGCAGAGTGGAGAGCTAAGGGAGTCAGTGGGTGTGGTGGCAGATTTGATTGGAGTTCATTCAGCAGTGTTTAGCTTAATCCTATTTCAGGAGCTCTGTAGAACACTCACGTTTAATTCTTGTCTGTGTATAAAGTGCTGCTATTACAAAGCAGGATCACTTCCCTGCTACTGATGTGTTAAGGCTGGTGCAAGCGTTCAACCTGCGAATGCTTATTTCAGCATAGCTGGGTAATAAGGTCTGTTAGTGTAAGTGCTCTTCCAACAGATCCTTGGCTTTGGAGAAAGCTGCCTGAGAGAGCAAACAAGTAAGAGCAAGGAAGTTCCTTCCCAAAATGGGAAATAATGCCCTTAATGCACAGCCATGTCACAGCAATTCAGAGATGGGCAGGGA
>NW_008683232.1:4935-6178 GCF_000695815.1 Acanthisitta chloris
ACATGTCCCTTTGATTTCAATCTTGGCCTTAAGTGTCTGGCTTAGTGATGGCAGAGCTTGGCACAGGTCAGAGGCACATGGCACACAGTGAAGATAACAGCCCATGATACCTGAATTAGCCAGTGGCTGCTGGGATCAGAGATACTATTTCTGTTACAAACTGGCTGTTTCGTTATCCTGCTCTATTGACCAGGCCCTTGACAAGCCAACTAGGAAAGAATTCTGTGATCCACCAAGAGTTGCCCACACCTCTTGGGAGATCAGCTGGAAGAGGAGCAAGATTCTTACCAAACCTTAAAAGTACTGATTTTTATTTAGGGCTGTCAATTTCCTATGGTGTATTCTGTTTCATTCTGCTTAGAAAAACTGGAAGATCTGTATGAAATCAGCATTTAAAAAACCCTAAGTATCCAAATTTTTTCACAAAATCCAAACTCAGCCTCTGTTTAACCTCAGGAGCCAGGAGCTGTCTCTGCTCAGCCAAAGGCACTACCTCAGATGGATTTGTTCAGAACTTACAGGCCTGAAGTTGCCATGAAAATGAGGCAATGCACCTCAGCCCCTGTAACCACCACGATTTACCTTTTATGCATCTTTAAGCAGGATGATATTTAGTTTGTTATGAGAAAATTAGCTGCTGTACAAAATGACTTCTTGCATTATGAATCAGTAATAATTTCTCTTGTACTCTGCTTCCCTCAGGACCAATGAGAAGCAGAGAATGCAGGAATATTTGCAAGAGATGCAAGAAATGGAAGAAAGGGTAAAACAGAGGCCATTGCTTCTTGAAAGAGTCACTCAGGTTGCTTTGCTTCTGTATTCCTATTTATTCTTAACTTCAGATACTGAATAAGACATTGGTAGTCAAAGATACTTAGAAGATATTTGGAAAACAGTTTTCAGGAGTATTTAGCCATTTCAGTCTCTGTTGTGTCATCTCCATATAAATATAACTAATTTTTGTGCTGAAGCATTCATGGCTTGCACAGGGAGCTGAGGTGGCTGTTGTAAATGGGTTGTCCAATTTGGTTACAACACAAGTAACTCTATATACAGCCAAAAATTGCTAGTGCAGAAAAGGAAAATCTGGTATAAAATTTTCAAGTATTGCTTTGCCATTATTATGTGCAGTGACTAATCATTCCACCTGTCAGCTGCAATTAATGAAACAAAGGATTAATATAAATTAAAGTATCAGACATCAGGCATTTAGTGCATTAGATAACACATAACCATTGTGGTT
>NW_008683232.1:6209-51164 GCF_000695815.1 Acanthisitta chloris
CAGAAAAGCATTATTCTAAAATACTGAGAGCACTGGGGATATGCCCAGAGTTTGTTTCAAAGAAAGGACAAACAACTCAGTTGCTACAGTGCTACAGTCCTGAAGATTTTAACTCCACTAATGCCACAAAAAGGTAGAGACTGAAGGCTTTGTTTTTTCTACCCACTACCTGTCTAGTAATTAGAAAGTAATTTTGTGGATGTAGATTTGGGTTTCTTTTAAAATTATTTGTAGTATTTCCCAGGTAAGCATTTGACCATGTGGTTTCCTTTACTAAATTAGCATTAGTATGTATTTTTATTGGTTTGTATGTATTTTATCACTGGTTATGTGATGCACTTCAAAGGAAAGTGAAGAAAACCATTTTTTATTTGTTCCTCTCACCAAAAGCTGTGGCAGGTTGCCAGCAAGTCACTTCATTCTGCATTACCTTGACTGAATTTTTAAAATAAGCCTTGCAAAAATATTTTTCAATATCCATTAGGCATTATGATTTAAAAGGAAGCAGAAATAAAATTAGAATATATAAGCAATACTGTTGAGTTACTTTCTGGCATAAAAGGAGACTCTTCTAGTGTCCCCCCTTCCCTTTTCCTTTCCCAGTTCCATCCTAGCCAAGTTTACCATGATTTGTCCTAGATCACATGAAGGTAGTTTACAGCCATCTTCCCAGAAAATAAAATCATGCATGCAAATTGTCTTTCTAGAGTCGTCAAGGTTAGAATGAAGGAAATGGAATCCTTGGAGGAAGCAGCTGACAGCAGTCCTCAGCCTGAGCAGTCCTGGGAGGAAGAGGAAGAGAAGGGCAAAGGTGTCAAAACCTCCACCTGGGATGACCAGTTCAGTGAGCTGGAGGATGAGGAAGAGGCAAGAGGTAGCCCTTATGCTCATCAGCCTTGCCATGCAGGGGAGTCTGGTTCCAGCCCACTCTCCAGCCAGCACAGTGAAGGGGATGAGGAGGAGGAGGAAGAGGAAGCAAAGGCAGGCCTGTCACTTGGCCAGTCCCAGGAGGAAGAGGAGGAGGAGAAAGCAAAGGCAGACTTGTCACTTGGCCATTCCCAGGAGGAGGAAGATAAGCAGTCAAGACCCAGCTCCCAGTCTGATCAGTCCCAGGAGCATGGAGAGGAAGGTCAGTATGACCCTGAAGCTGAGGGTGACTTCAACTATGAGGATGAGGAGTATGAAAGTGATGATTCAGAAGAGAAACCCAGTGATGAGGAAGATGACTGATAGACTGGCCTGGGGCTCAGGAACCTATTCCATGCTGACAATGACACATATACCAAAGCAAAACTTGGTAATTTACTAGTGATAGAAAATTCTGTGAATTTTTACCTCTTAGCTTAAAAAAAAATGCAGAAATTTTGTCTGTTTTCCAGTAAGAAAGTTCAAGTTGCTAGTTTCTACCAAGAAAATAATTTACTTTTATACTGATCTTTATCTAGATTTTTTGTGACATTAGTGCAGCTCTGTTCATGAAATGAACTGCAACCATTGTTTAACAATAACATCTTGTATGCTGTGTAAGCACTGAGGCTCTCATGTCCAGCTCTCCTTCCTACATGCTGGCAAAGCCAGGTGAGATTTTGGAGCAGTAATTGCCATTATATCCCTGTAAAGGGATAATCTTATTACCTCAGGTAACTAGTTAAGTCAAACTACAGAAAGAAATGTTTTAGGTACCTCTTCTTACCACCCACTGGCTACTCAGGACAACAAAGAATGACAAAATGTTTTGGGTTTGGTTTCCTTTCTTTATGTGAATAGTACCTTCTCCTGTTATTTCTTGGCTTTGTTGCTAACCTGTCATGCACAGTGTTGGGAAAGAGCACATCCAGTGATACCAGACCACAAACAACTAACAGAAACTAGAAACTTAGTTTAAACTGAAATCAAATATTCCTGAAAATATGAATCTTTAATTCACAAGGAGAATCACGGTTTTCTCTGTGACACCTGAGAGCCCCACAGGTTGTACTCAAGGGTGAGACTAAAAATATTAATATTTTAATATTAAGAAGCTTATAAGAAACTTTAATATAAATAAACTTATGCAACCCCAATTTGTTGTGAATAAGCAGATATTTCTCTTTATTCAGTGCTGGGAACATGAGGGATCCTCCTCCAAACATGTTCCCCTGACAATAAATTCCTACAGTTTATATACCCTCTTGTTGTGTAAGTCCATTCTTTGATTTAACCTTTACAGTAATTGGTCCTATTACTTACATAACTTTATTTTAAGGTGATCATTGGTAGTTAATTGAAATCCCAGACCAAGATGGGACAGGTAGAGAGGGTTTCCAAGCAGCCATAGCAAAACATACGTAACTTCTTGTTGAGGTGTCCCTGGCTGCCTACACAAACCAGAGCAATTCCAAACAATCCTATATTCTCTATTTCACAGCATTCTTCAATAAACCTGTATTCTGCTTTTAGTCTTCAACTTTTAATCATGACTGTGATCTCTTCTTTAATTTCAATGACCTTGCTTATTGCTTATTTGATTCACTCTTGATTAGTTTTGTAAACAGAGTATTTGTCACAACACAAGTGGCTGCAGGTCCCTGAAGCCAAAGCAACTGGGCATCTGTGGTGGCTCCTCCAGTTACACCAGTTTCATCTCGGCTCTGCTGTGTTAGGCATGTCATGCAGAGCCACAGACATCCCTCGTGCCTGATGATTCCTTGGCTTTGGCCAAAAAAAAAAAGGGGAAGATTTTCCTCTCACTGTGTTAGCAGGTCAAAAGAGGTGATTCTCCCACTCTACTCTGCTCTTGTGAGACCCCAACTGGAATACTGTGTGCAGTTCTGGTGTCCTCAACACCAGAAGGACATGGAACTGTTGGAGCAAGTCCAGAGCAGGCCACAAAGTTGATAAGAGGATTGGAGCATCTCCCCTAATAAAGACAGGCTGAGGAAGTTGGGCCTGGTGAAGAGAAGACTGCATGGAGACCTCATAGCAACTTCTCAATATCTAAAGGGCCTACAAGGAGCCAGAGCAGTTAGAAACTGTGTCAGGACAAGGGGTAACAGGTTCAAACTGATGGAGGGGAAGTTTAGGTTACATATTAGAAAAAATGTTCTTCCTGTGAGGGTGGTGAGACAGTGGCACAGGTTGCCCAGGGAAGTGGTGGCTGCCCCAACCCTGGCAGTGTTCAAAGCCAGGCTGGATGAGGCCTTGAGCATCCTGGTCGATTGGGGAGGTGTCCCTACCCATGGCAGGGGGGATTGGGACTAGATGATCTGTAAGGTCCATTCTAACCCTTAAATTCTATGATTCTTATAGAGCTCCTTTGAACTGAAGGAAGTAGCAAACCCAATGCTTTTTAAGGTTTTAGGAGGAGCTGGGGACCTATGTATAGCTTAGATTGAGTTTTTCACTGAATTTCTACTACATTAACCTTCATAATAACAGAATTAACACTGTTCAATGTGACATAACAAGGAAGAGTCAGTACACCTTTTGAAGCTTATGCCTCAACTGTTTTAGCATTTCTGAAAAAGTCAAACAGAATTATATGGACCAAGGAGATCCAATTGATATTGATTTCCAGGAAGCATGTGACACAATTTGCTATCAAAGTACCTTAAAGAAACCAGTCTTACTGTAGGAAGAGAAAGGTCCTCACGAATGGGAAAGATACGGGAGAGCAAACTCTGAGATATTAAAGGAACCACTTGGAGCAGCAACAGCTTTTCGAAGCAGAAAATAATCGAAATTAAGTAAAAAAAACTGTTCAGAAATTACATTAAAAAACATAAAGGGATAAACATTCCAGTATGGAATTAAAAAGGAAAGAAAGCAAAGAAGAAAAATCAGAGATGACAGAATAGAAATGGGGAGAGATGGGTCAGGATGAATCAAACCTCATGAAGCAAAGTATAGCAGTAAAAACTCTTCCAACAAGTAAGAGGCACATGTACCACACTGTCATGAGACAAAATACAGTTTGACCTAGAAACCAAGTCATTTTTTGACCTCATTTAATTTTCTTTTGGCAAGGAGGATATTAAATGTAGACAAAACAGAAAAACTAACAGGGTGACAGCACTGGAAGAAAATAACTGAATTTAAAGAAAAGAACCAATACCTTCAACATGAAAATCAAAATCCAGATGAAAGATTTGAGTAAATTACCAAGATGCAGAGAAGTATCAGAGAAAGGAGAATGTGCAGTAATTTGTCAGAACTCAAACCATTTTGATGCAGTTAACATGGAGGATAAAAAAAAAAAAAAGTTTTTTTATTATTCACAAAAGATGATACAGTAGAAGCATTTCAAGGTAAGAAGCTGATTAAAGGAGAAATGCTGAGGAGTTTATGCTTTCAGGGAAGCTACCTCACAGGAAGGAGATGAAGAGGAAAGTTTCTCACAGATTATTGAATATTCTGTCTTTAATATTTTAATTAATGGCCACAGCGCAAAAGTAGAAACATGTTGAAAAATTTGCAAAGAAAATGAGGGAGGTGTATCTGAAAAAAGGATTAGAAATACCACATGGGAAGAAGAGAACTTTGCATGTACACTGGAGTATTAAATAATAATGTACAAGAATAGGATTTCTATACAGTTTCTATATAGTAATTATATATGTATCTATGCTTTGAAATAAGAAGCCAGAAATTTTGAATATTGTGCTTTTTCAAGCATTCTTTGTATTTACAATACTCCTTTAATCAGTTTTGTATACAGAATACATTTGTCCAGGAATATTATCAAGACTTTAAAAAAAACATCAAAAAACTCAAACCAGTTGCTTCCTTTAAATCCCTGTTCATTTCCTCAGTGAGAAATTTCTGTATTCCCTGCCTATTAACTAGATTCATAGTTTATTCCTGGGTGAAACCTTCCTTTTCCTCATGCTCTGTTAATGCTGATTTAATTCAGGCCTAGCAAGCTGAGGCTAACTCTCCTCGTGGAGCTGGCTGGGTACCTGTTTGCCTGCTCCAGCCTGTTCCTGACCCTGAGAACTAGCACACAGGCCCTGCTGCTCACACAGCTCCCTCTCCTCTCTTTTCCACTGAAAGGCAGCTCAGTGCTGCCCAGAAATTAGCCTTCAGTTTCTAACCAGCCACACAACTAGCTACTGGGTAATATTCAACTTTGTATAAAGAATAACTAGGAAAAAGTTGCTTAGTTTTATCCAACAGCCACTTCTTGTTTAGACACCTCACAGGCAGCACCACACTGAAATCAGCTGTCTGCCCTCCCACCCTAGTGCAAAGACAGCAGCTCCAAACTGTGGGCCAGACTCCATTTGGGGCCACACAGCTGAGCTCAGCATGGCTTACCTGTGAGCACAATCATTTCAACACTAAATGAAGAGAAAATCCACCCTGGATGATGTTTCTGTAAAATATAACTCCTTTCTTTGGGACAGAGTTGCCACATCCCAAAGGAATTTCTATCCCCTGCTATTGCTGGCAGCTGAAGGGGCAGGAAACCCAGGTGAGGAATGTCCAGGTACACTGAGGGCCTTCTAGCACTCATCCTGCAGAGCACTTCCCACCCTGTTCTCACAAGGCCTGTGTCTTGAAAAAGAAAACTCCTACAAAGCCTGCAAAAAGCTTTTAATTCCTCAGCCAGAAGAAATTCTGGAAGGGCCAAGTATTAGGATAAAAGAACAAAGTCTGTAGATTAAATTCCTGAAGGTTTCTCAAAACAGAGCACAAAACTATCCAAAGAAACTATGCATTAGAATTTACCTACTTTTGCAAATTGTATTGCACCCACCAAGTAGTTTCCATGATGTGGTAAGACTTGGGCTATTTTTTATTAATAATAGTTTTATCAAAACTTGAGTAAAACACATTATCTAAACAATAGCACAGAGATGCTGAAAATCTGTTTCCCTTTTCTGGGAGCTGTACTCCAACCTAACTCACCACCATGAGCCCTTTTCATACATCACCCATTCAACATAGGCTTTCAGCTCTGCTATTGCCTTCAGCAGACATCCTGTAAAAGAATGGACAAGATCGTAAGTTGATAAATTATTTGTAATCTGTACATATATGACTGTGGATACAATTCTCTTGCCATCAATGGGAACAGAGAGCTGAGACAGAAGGATGTATTTGATAAAGTACATGTGAATTCTTTTATCCTTAACCAAACCACTGTTTCACAGAACAGTTTGAAACAAAAGTTGGCTCCAGGTGAAAAGGACCAGTCCCTCTCCTCTCTCCTGGCCACTTACTGTTGGACAGGGTGCAAGGCTTGTGAAGTCCAGAGCAAAAAGTTCTTCTGAGCATTCAATAGATCTATTCAACTTGCGAAAATAGAAGCAGTAATCTCAGGAAAACACTCCACACCGCAAGAAAAGCTCTTTCCTACCATTTTGGTGATTTTATTATCCTGTGGTCATGATTGGCAGAAGCAGAAGGGGAGGGAAAACTCAGATGGCTGCTAGTAAAGGTGAGTGAAGAGCAAGAGGAGGTGTTAATTTGTCTCAGTGATAACACACAAGCACATCCCAAGTGTGGGGTTTTTTTTGTTTACTGTACAAAAATAATTTCTCAAATACACTGAGGGATCTGGCCATCATTTCCCACAGACTTCAGGTAAAAGCCTAGCACGCATCTTTTACAATAATCTTGAACTTTCCACTTTTGTTGTTCTTAGCTTTTTCCCTTATTCAGAGATCAGCTGGGAGGTGTGGGCCTAAACACCAAACTGCACACAGAAACAACTCCTTCACCAGCAGCACTGTGTTGTTGGAAGATCTATTTGGTTATTAAGCAGAAATGAGCAGAAAATGAAAGATTTTCTATCTCACTTCACTCCCCAAATCAGTTGAAGCCATTAAAATTTCTACAAATGTTCGCTCTGTTTCCTTTCCTGATTTGTTCCCTTGTGGGCCACTCAGCAACCAAAATCAAATCCCTCAGTTCTGGAGCAAATCTGATTTTCCAAGAAGAAATGATCCCTTCAAAAAAAAAAAGAATCTTAACAGAATAGATATGCAAGCTCATTCCAAAGGATAAACTAATTTCCCACACAGGAACTATGATGCCAGTCTTCTAAGTTTTCTGCTTGTTTTGTTTGGGTTATGGCTTTTTCTTTTTGAGGGGGTGAGTGGGGGTGGATTGTGTAAGGAGTTTTATTTTAGAACTTCCTGCAGCATAATCTCTTTGGACTCTGCATCCCAGACAATTTGCTGCAGAACATCTACTTATATCCCAGTCACACAAAGAACAATCACAACAAGAAGTATTATACTCCGTACTGTAAACACTCGTAGAATGAAACAGAAAGATTAAGGAAAAATAACTAAAAATAGAACTCTTTTCTTTCCAAAGGAAATAACCTGATTTTTACCCCAGACTTTTGTCATTGTTACAACAATGGTTCATTTTAGGCCATATCTCACTGCACTTAGAATCAGGAAACCCTGGTACAGCAGCTTGGGCTTTGTTTGCACTGCATGTCTGAGCCAGCACTGAGGGTTTCAAGGGACTTGGCTAGAAGGTTAGCAAGTTTTGTGGGATACATTTTACTAGAGCACAACTCCAATATCTGCAGCACTGGAGAGTTCTGCAGGTTATGAGAGTGAAGGTGACTTCTTGGAACATCTCAGCTCTCTAGAAAAAGTCATCCAATGCAATGGGGCAGAGGTTCAGCACTTAACTACACATTTCCAAGCTCTTATTCCCAGTGAGATCCCTGTCATTGACTTTACAGGAACTACAAGAGCTCAGTGCTCAGAATTTGACTTGCTAGAAATAAAAGAAAAAAATCTATCCACTCCCTTTAGCCCCATAGTAGTAGTGTGACCTGAAAACATATAGGCCTAGAGAACATGGAAGTGTTAGGATATCTTACCTGCATCCCCCAGTGTTTTGCCAGGAATACATCTTACTACCACCACCACCATTGTGTTTCTCTTTATGCCACAGCAAATACAAAGTTCACATCGAAGCTGTATGCTTCTTTCCTGAGGATCACATTAGTTATTTTTTACTAATAGGCAGCTAAAAAGCCATTTCAGTTTGCAATACCAATGGACTTTAAAGGAAGCTCTCTACTCCCTGCAACTTCAGTGCTGCAAAACCTGCCCCCTCTTCCCATTTCATCTCTCCCAATACAGGAAACAAGCCAAAAGTCACCTTTCTTTTATATATTTCAAAACTCAAAACACTTTGGAATAAGCATAGGAACTGGGAAGAAAACTGCTGTACACTGGCATCACACATCCACATTTCCTCTGATAAGCACCTTCTCATTTTCCAGAATCAAAATTTTTTCTTTTTCCCTTTGTCCTTTTGAGTTTGGAGTTCTAACTCTTCCATTTCAAAATAACAGCTTGCTGTGCTTCATGTTGGTCCTCTGAGTTTGCACTTTCTCTCCATCCTGAGTCCCTTCCAGACAGGCTCTTGATTCCTCCAATGTAATTAATAATCTGCCCTGGAAAGGGGGAAAGACTCCACATGCTCAAAAGTTGACTTTGAAAAACAGCTTAAATATTCTCTGCTCAGCATCAAGTCTGAGCACTTACTTGAAAAAGTGGGAATACTCTGGCCAAGGGATGTACTCATCTCCTGTATCATTTTAAGATGGATCTTCCTACTGGGGTGATTTATCCTCAAACCTCTGGAATCCTTTAAAATAAAAGGTTTTAAGACTATGCTTAAAAGTCCAAGGCTGACTTTACACACACTCCAACCACTTCCTTAAGGAGCAGTGTAGACTGGAATTTACCTGCACCTGCTGCTTAATCACATTAGCAGTCCTGGCAAATGCTTCGCAGGCAAGGAGAGCCTGGAGTTCATTCCAGCATGTGGGTCACCACAAAGACATAAAGCTCATCAGCTTTTGAACAAATTAAATTTGTGGTCAGAGACAAAAATAACATTGAGAAGTATCCAAGACTGACTGCCTGCATTCTCATAATACATCTGGCCCATGGGAAAAAGAGAATATGGAATGGTGCATTGCTTAAGTGAACTGAAGTCAGGGAACTTTTTGGATGATGGAAACAACTGGTTGTTTCAAAGTACTGATGAGTTGGTGCTGTACACTGACAGCATTGTGAAAAAACAACAGTTTTTTTCATCCTTCCCACCCAAGACGTGAAGTTATAGGTCAGAGTCACCTTATCAGGAGGTGTAGGACAGCAAATGCATTAGCAGAGGAAGGAATCAATTCAGTCAATAAAGGAATTGATACCTGTCTATAGTTAGAAAATGCCTTTTACAGAACAAGTTGTTCTTCTGGATCAGTGAGAAATGAGTTTTATTGAGTTTCTAAATACACAGAGACATGTATAATTAATATTGTCTAACTGCCAGACGTTAGGAGTGTTTGGGGATTTTAAATGTTCCCTTCTTTTGTTCTTTCCTTCTCAGGAATGTATCTAACAGCTATGGGGAAAGGAGTAGACACGTAAGAGAGTTATCAATTTCCTCTGTAATGAGCAGGGAGCTGGTATCCAAAGCTTAAAGCAGTGAATATAGAGACTACTCACTCACAGAATCCACTGAGCAGGAAAACAGGATTTGGTCTTCTTTTTCTGACCCACTGGTGAGTGGCAGGACAGCAACTTTCTAGCTTCTCCATCCTTAAACCACAAATAATGTTCATCCACAATCCTAATACTCAGTGAGATTACTGGGTAGAAAGGCTTCACACATGCAGAAGTGCTAACTAGGACATCCTGGGGGAGACACAGGGAGATTTTCATTGTCTCCTAGAAATCAAGCTCCTACCTAGGACAGGCAGTGAGGCAAGCTGGATTTCTTTTGGATCAAATCCACCAAAAGATACATCCCAACCACCATGGGGAAGCTGGTCCCAAGGACTAAAGAGCTATTCAACTGAAACAGGGGCAGACCAAACATCAGGCTGTGGTACTCAGAGTTCCCTAATCTGGAGAATCCAGATTGCCACGTGTGCTATGGAGATGGTGGTACAGGAACAGCCCAGGACATATGCTTCCAGCAGGTGGCAATCTGCCGATGGCAGACAGCAGAGAGGTCACACTGCTGCCTGAGGGCTCAAGGACAACAGTGGGAAGAGGACAAAGGGGGGGGGGGGGCAGAATCCTTAAACTTTACACTATGTACTTATTTGTCTCTTTTTGAGAAGCTCAAAGTTGGCACCAACTGTGCAGAAAGACTTACTTGGTGCTATGGAGGAACTATTTTCTTAATGCTGGACAAGGAATCCATGAAGGAACATCTAACTTTCACTTCACCTACTCCTTGAAAAGATAATTTATTAAAATGGGATTTACAGTATAAGAGAAATTTAGTGGTATCATTCCCAGTAACCATTTTTGTCAGCAGACCAAACAATGAACTATGAGCCTTTTGTTACCACTGATGTCATCAAGTGAAAATGTTGACAAACAGCTGTGTTTAATTCTTTGAGAGCATCCATTAGAAAGCAAATCAAGCAGACATAATCCATACTATCAATGCTACAGGTTCTTAACCTTCCTCACCAAAAGATGACAGGTATAAATGCAAAAAAAGGAAAAGTAACTCTTGATTTTGAAGCACCATCAAATTTAAGGCAAATTTTTATAGTCTTATTCCACATGACTAACAAACAGCCTCAAATTTAACTTGGTGTTATGGAGCTTTTATAAATCTCACTTTGCACTAGTCAGAAAGAGCAGTTTGAAATGAACAGAATTACACTCCTCAAATGTAGCAGAAGCAGCATGTCAGCACGTGTCCCTGCTTGCTGTTTCTAGTAAGAACACAAGGCATATTTACAAACCACAATTCGATTACAATTAGTGTAATGGCAAAAGCTTTGACTTAGCCTTTCTTTCATTTGGAGTTTCAAGTAACCCCTCTTTTTCCTTTTGGATTCTTCTGAGCATAAATTGCACAGTTTGTCTTCAGTTAAAACAGAAATAGCAGAAGATCAATAAAGGTTTTCATCAGAATAAGAATAACAAAATCCAATATGGCACATAAAACTGTAATTTATACTCTCCACAGAGGTGATTTTCTATTGGTAAAGTTACTGAAAGACTTTCTTCATATATAAGCTTCAGTCACAAGTTAAAATACAGCCTCATGAAAGCCTCTGTCTATTGATCTGACCACACTGCACAGACTGAGTGACATTACAGCACTGTTACAGATTAGACAGCAAGTTTAGTTCAGAAAGCTTCACATCTGCTACAACACCACAAGGAATTTCACCTAAGTGACCTACTATTATTTGCATAAATACTGTCATGGGATTACCAGAATCACTACAGTAACACCACATCATAGCATCATCACTTTGCAACGCTATAAAGTACAATTTGGGTCACAACCACCCTGTGCAGTGCTCCAGGATTGGGACAGAGTGGCTAGAAAGCTGCCTGGAGGAAAAGGCCCTGGAGGTGCTGAACACGAGCCAGTGGTATGGCCAGACGGTCAACAAGGCCAATGGCATCCTGGCTTGGATCAGTACTGGCCAGCAGGACCAGGGCAGTGATTGTTCCCCGTGCTGAGCATTGGGGAGGCACCTTGAGTGCTGTGTCCAGTTCTGGGCCTCTCACCACAAGAGAGACATTGAGGGGCTGAGCATGTCCAGAGAAGTGAATGAAGTTGGGGAAGGGGCTGGAGCAGAATTCTGATGAGGAGCAGCTGAAGCCCAGCCTGGAGAAAAGGAGGCTCAGGGAGGACCTTATCACACTCTACAACCCCCTGAAAGGTTGCAGCCAGGTGAGGGGAGCAGGCCTCTTCTCTCAAGTCACAAGGACAAGAGGAAACTGCCCCAAGTTGCACAGGGGAGGTTAGGAAAATTTTTTTCAGCAAAAGGCTTGTCAAGCACTTACACAGGCTACCCAAGGAAGTGGTTGAGTCACCATCCCTGGAGGAATTTAACAGACATGTAGATGTCGTGCTCAGGAACATGGTTTTGTGGTGGACTTGGCAGTGCTGAGTTAACATTGGACTCCATGATCTTGGAGGTCTTTTACACTCTAAATGATTCCATGATTGAAGAGCTTTAACTGCTATTTAACATTCAGCCTCCAATCTAGAGTGATAAATATCCAATGGTTCTTCCAGCATCTGTCTTCAATCCAGTCACACTTCCTGCAACACCCAGGGGAAGGGCAGCATGTTATACCCACTTCAACGTTATGCAATGACAACAACCCTTCATCTCCAAACCCATAAATGGCAAACTATTACTGACTAGCTATGGCAAATTAACCGATGGGATTGGAACAGCAAAAAGCATTGGCTCAAAATACCACTCAGGTGAAAGACTAAACTCCACATGGCCATGGAGAAAAGGAAGGATGCTCGAGTCTTTTTGACACAACATTTTTCATCTTGCTGGTGGCTCAATCTATATTTTTAAGCCAAGAGTGAGTTAGCAGTAGTGTCATAAACATCAAACTCCTCCAGAATGAAGGGTTTGAGTAATTATCTGTGGGAGTTAACAGGGCTGGTGGTTGCTTCTATTCAGAATATCCCTGAAGCAGGGTAAGAAACCTCTGATTTTTGCCACCTGCCTATGCTTAATGAGGGAAAAAATAGTAGCTTTAAGTATGTGGCATCATGTGAAAGGTCTAATCAATAGCAGAGGCTCTCAGAACACCCTTTTGCAGACTCAGGAAGAAACTACACAATATGCTTGCACACTACCTATTTATTCACCTATCTACCACAAATATATGAGTTTTCACAATCTGCTGCAAAAATACTGCCAGGAACAGGACAAGATGTCTACATTAATACCTGACAAGCACTGTCTTGAGGTAGGGAGGTCTTCATAGTTTGACTTTTGATCCATCTCACTTTAGACACATCGCTTCATACTCAGAAAAAGTCATAAAAAGTAGGTCCTAGAGGGAGCTGAAAAATAAAAAATGTAAGTTTTGATACTGAAAAAGACTGTTCAACATCATTTCAGGGAACACAGAGCAAGGACTTTGCACTCTTTTTCCCATCCCATCCAGGGAATTGTCTTACAGGCTCACCCATGTTTAAAAGCAGCAATGTCAGCAGTAATGCTCACAACAGAAACATCAGGATTAGCACACTAGGAAAATCATTTGGTGCTGAGAATGCTGAAGTGGAGAAGTATAAATTATTGTCTTATTTCTACTGCACTTCCTAAGAAAGCATCAAAAAAGACCAAAGACAAACAATAAAAATAAGCAGCTTTTGAAATTAAGACAAAATCTTGAAATCCCACATGACCATCTCTGCAGATAATGACAGTGAGCAGGACAAAGGCCAGAGGGAACATGCACAGAGACTGTCACTTCCCAGGTAGAAGCAAAGCCTCAAGATCTCTGTGCTTCCAAAAGGAAATGCTGGGCTTCCTCCACTCTGGACTTCTAGAATAACTGCCATAAGAAGTTATGGACTTGGGAGTAAACAGTGAAAATAATTTGAGGGTAGTGATGAGAATTGCAAATACTGCACAGATATTTAAGAAATTAGGGAAAACATGCCACAGTTGCTAGGGATCTTTTAACCCAGCCTGGGGGACATGCAAAATTCAGAGATACTTCTGTAAAAACAAAGATACAAAGTTGAGTATAAAAACTGAGATATAATGCAACACAAAGACCAGTTCTCTGCTAATCAGGCATTTGTCTAAGATTAGATCTACTTTACTCCCTGTATTTGGAAGAATCACTTTTCTTATCAGTCTAGACTTGGGAAAAGCACTTCATATAAGGACCTGGTTAAATAGAGATAAGAACACTTCTCTAGGATAGGACACAGCAAGCCAGGGAAGAGACAAAATGGAAAGCATTAGGCTGAGGGAAGACTGAAACTGATTTAATAACCTTTGAAATAAACACTGGAGAGAGGGAGGAAAGGAAAAGGCAAGAAAGAGTGCTAATGGCAGAGGTCTGGGAAGGCTCAGAGGTAGATGATAGCAGAGGTAGATGACAGCAGTTTACCTTCAGACTTCCAGCTGCTTAATCTTTTAGATTTGACGCAGTTGCCTATCACACAACTCTTGTTAAATCAGGAACAAATCAGGAACAGAATAAAATCAAGACCCCACAATTTCCTGTACCTTCCAAATGAGACTAACAGATTTCTTTAAACAGCATGTAAGCACCTCCCAAAACACAAAGTCTAATCTTTTACAAGGTCCTGTTTATTCGGGGGAAGCAAACATTCAAAAGGCTATAAATTTGCCTTACAGGTCACTAGTTATTAAGAGATAGAAATATTTCCTATATTTTTCATGTTTTGAATCTAAACACATGGGTGATGTTCCTAGAAACTACGTGAAGTAAGTTGACTACAAATCCTGCTGCCCTAGAGAGGAAATAAAAGTCAGTGTTTCTGAAGTCCTACACAGATTCAATTATTTAGGTAGTGTTAAATGACATAATTAAAGAGCTCTGTTCACCAAGTGATATTCCTGATTCAAACAGCGTTGCAGACAAAACAAGGTTTCAATGTTCAGAGCAATTTCTGCTTTTCTGGAATGATAAAGTGTTAAAATATACACACAAACTAAAGGAGCATTTTGAAGTGCCATGGCATGAGATTGCATCATTACCATAGCCCATCTGCTAGGAAGGACGTGGAGCAACAGATGAGCCAAAAATCACTTCTGGCGTAAAAGGATAGAGTTTCACTGACTTCAGGAAATTTATCCCAACGTTCCTGTGTGTTGCAGATTAAGACAATGACACACTACAGACTAGTCGAGGTGATACAAGGTTAAAGCCACCAAGAACATATTAATTTAGAGCAAGTTTTTCTTTTCACTGCAAATACATTTGTAGATACTAAAAAAAACAACACTAGCTACTCACAGAAGTCAATCTGCTGAAAAAGTAGGATATTTCTGCAAAGATAAGAAAGAACATATGGTCCTTATTGCTAGCTAAGGGGCCCTTTTAAAACAGTTTCTCTCCATCTGATTTGCTTTACAATTACACTAAATCCTGCCATGATTGCTCTCATAGAGTACTCTCAGAATTTGGCTTCCCTTGAAGATGTGTTTTTCCTTCCCCTAGTTACTGCCTTTATTATCGATTTTTAGATAATCCCTGCAGTTACTAGCAAAAGGTTTTGGCAAGTTTCCCTAGAGGCCTGCAGATGCCTATTACCCTTATCAACAGAGCATCCTTTCACCCCTCAGCTCCAGCCTCCCTCACTAGTGTTTGACTGTGCACACTCTGTTGGGGAACCAGCAGGGAGAACATTTAATATCCTCTCACTAACAGACAAGAAAGGCACCAGCTGCTGGCCCCAGCAGAGGGTCTGCTCAGGGAACCTGTCCCAGAGAGGAGTCTGGCTGGACCCAGCTGCAGAGAACTAAGCAATCCTCCCTCCCCAGGGCAAAGAGCTGTGAGAAATTTAGCCCATTTTGTCCTCTCCTTATTGGAAGGAGATTATACTTATTTGAAAAACCCTTTTAACTGATGCAGAACTGTAATCAGAAAAGTACTTTCATTAACATCTCTGACACAAGAGAGAATGGAGGTTCTTTTGTCAGAGAAATAACAGACTAAATATTCTGCCACCAAATAGAAATCATGGCCCTGAAGACAGGGCTGGCAGCATGCAAGCTGCATCCTGAGAAATAGTTGACTGACTAAACTGAGAGGAAAAGATTAAACTTTTTTTTGAGCTATCAACATAAAAATTTAGAACTAATACCTGGCTAGAACTGCCTGTGTGCACAGCCACTGTTGTTAAATTACTTATGTGAACAGCCACTTTGATTAAAGTACTTATTTTAGTGTAGTTTGTGGGTTGCTTTTTTGTTTATTTGTTTGGGTTTTTTAATTGAGAAAAATATCAACTGTGGATTTGCTGTTTGTTTATTTTAAGGTAGAAATGGATCAGCTTTGGCCAGAGAAATCACAGAATCAAACAGTTTGGCCTGGAAGGGACCTTTAAGATCATCTAGTTCCAACCCCTCAAATTTTTGTCCAAGTGACTGCCAAGTCTCAGAAACCATAAAGGAAATACAAGGATGCCATGGCCTATTAAATGTAATTAAATAATTTTTCCTTTTATTTTTTGAATTGGTAGTCCTGTTCACAAGATGGGGCATTTACACCTCGGAATGAAGACAGGGAGAAAAAATCTGAACGGGTAGGGAGCTCCTCTGAAGAGGAGATGTCCCTTATCTCCAAAACTGGAGAACAGGCTCCTTTGAAAGGAGCTGTGATCTCCTTAGTCTCCAATAGCTCCAGGGGACAGAAACGCTCAGGATTAAAAAAAAGCCTCTCCCTCCCTCCAAGCCAAGCAACGAGGAGCTGAGATGACAAACCCCAGGCGTGGCCCCAAGCCAGCCCTGCCGAGGCTCTGAATCCAGGACCGGCGGAGCTGTGCCAGGGCTGCTGTCCCTCTCTCTCCGGCAGCAGTCGCTGCAGTCCCAGCGCTGGACACTCCTCCACGCTGCAGGGAAAAGGAAGCGTCGGGCGGCTCTCTCACGTCGGGTGGATCCAACCCCATCGGCAATTCCGCGGGCTCTGCTCTTGCCCCAGCTTGCTCAGGGTTCAGCAAGGCTGGGGACACAGCTAGACTGGAGCTGAGCATACGCCTTTGCCATTCAGAGCTGCTGTTGTGCCGAGATGAGGAAAACTGCTGTTTTCTACTAGCCAGGTGTGGGCTGCAACCTGCCCGACAACGGGTGATTAGAGTGGAGTGTAATGGCAAGTGCAAACCTTTTGTTTTGGGGCTAATCCAATGATTAGGTGCAGGAACTTCTAGGCGCTAGGCACACACGCCCGACAGGTTTTGCCCCTTTACTGCCACAGTACTCACTGTGCGACAAATCCTCACATTTCTCCGTTGTCATCAGCACTGCACGAGGTTACTTGGTGGTAGTGTGTGCTCAGAGCCACCCGAGCTAGCTGGTCACTGAGCGGCTGTCACCAGGGACTGAGCCAGCTGACAAGATCAGTGAAATCCCTACTGCTGCTTCCTAGTGGATTCACATGGAAAAGGAGAAGGAAAACCCACAGAAACCAAACCTAAAGCAAGCCACAAAACAAACAGTGCAAACCGAAGCCAAAAAATGAAAACCAAACAGTCCAGGAGATCAAACAGGTATTTCTCCCCCACAGCAAAATTTTCTGTTAAATTATATACATACATATATGTATATAAAATAAACATTTAAGAAGAGATTGAAACAACAAAATCACTAGTGCATGGAGATGTTTTTGACTAAGACCAGTGGAGTTTTGCTTCCTTCTCAAGATACAAACCTCTGGCACCCTGGGGATTAGAACAGAAAGTCTGACAGATTTAACTCTTGCAGCACAAGTGCTTTCACTAGAACATGACACCAATATGATAAGACTGAAACCTGATCCCAGTGTGACCTTCATGCATCAGAATGTGAATCCTGCTACTACCACATACCTTAACTTTGCGCACCAACAGTTCAAGTGACAATTCATTTCTGTAGCAGATCTGTGAAAAAAAGTCTCACAGAAGAAGAGGCTCTTGGTTTATTTATAGGCAAAACAGCTGTTTTCTGCATTCCAGGATCGAGGCCGAGGTTGCTGTAAGTCCTGCTTGTACCAAACCAGCCTGGGTACAGAGTTACCTTGTGTGGAAGGAAAACGTGGAGCTCCTTTCCAAAGCATGAACAGTGCCTTTTTCCCTGGATAAGACACCTCCTTTGGAACACAGCTTCACTGGGGATTAAAGAAAACCACCAGGCAAGGTGATAATTTCTGATGTTGGTAGCAGACCAACCCAAGGCTGGAACTCGGGTTGGTTCATTTCAGATAACAAATAGGGTTTTCACAGCTGCTTTCCTCTCAATTTCCCTCCCGAAATGCTCATTAAATATATAACAAGCAAAGGCAAATAATAGCCTCCAGTCAAATTAGCCTATTCATCTAGATGAGGTGAAGATGTGTTCCTCATCTGCACACTCAAATGATTCCACTCACATCACCCATGTACTGATTAAGACATTTCCTATTATTGCTTACTTTCACCTACTGTATTGTTAGGTGCAGCACTTCCTGCTGTGCCTCTGCCACCTTGCAGCTGAAATACAAAGTGTTACATACACTTGTTAGTCAACATTGGCTGCATGAATGTGTCTCACTACAAACAGGCAGAAAACTCCCCCACATGGCTGCAAACCCAAGTCCCTCCTTTATAAAGATTTTGCCAGTTTCATGCTGGAGGAGAAATCAGTGACATATTCTAGGCTGGTTGACTTTATATTCACACCGACTAAAGAAAGTCAATCAAACATAAGTAATTCCTTTTCCCCCCAAGAGTTCCAGTCTAGTATCTTTGCCTGATTCCCAGAAGTCAAACACAAATCAAGACTGAAAGATGAAGACAAAATAAAGCTTTCTACTACTTACACAGTTTCAGAATGAACCTCTACAGCCATGAATAATCCCAAATGAACTATCAGCACAACAGACTTCCCAAAACAGAACATTTACACACACATTAAGTGAAAGAATGTGCAACACTGGCTGTAATTTAGACTCTCTAAATACATTTAGGAATATTCATCAATCCAGTTAAATCTGCTCTGTAGCTTACAGAGGCAAAAAAACTTATCTGAAGAAGTTTTAAGTGATACATGCACACACTCAGGTATTAACATCAATGTAACTGATCAGTTTAATTAAACCAGGCAAGTTTAAGCACAGACAAACCCTGCAGTGTATTGCTGCTGAACACGTTAAAATAAGATTGTGGGGGGAAAAAAACACACCAAATCATAAGTCTTTCATTGCCCAAACATACTCAGTCTAATAATACGCAGTATATCCAAACAGGAGCTCTGTAGGGCTTTTTCTTCTCTTTGTTTTCCCTGCTTTCTTGAAAGCTGCAACCAACTCCTTGGCTCTTTTTCCATGCCAGGCTGCCAAGCTTCTATAAACAGACTCCAAACCTGGCAGTCAGCATGCACAACTCTGGTTGCAATATCCCTGCTTTGCCATCTATTTCTGCAGACACTTATTTCAATGCTTGCAAGCCAAGGGTATTTCCCTTTGGTTTAACTATTCCATTGTAAGCAGTGTATAAGATGAATTCCCTCAGAAAAGATTCCAAATATCCCTCAGGTGATCCATACTACATAAAAGAGACTGAAAAAGAGAGTTTTTCTCTCTGACACTGCCAGAGTTGCAAGTCAGTATCCTGCACACAAAACCCGGGCTAATTTATTCAGTTCCCTTATCTCCCTCCTTTCACTCTCTCAGCTGATACAAGCCATGCCAAGTTCACAGCACTTCCCTAACGCTGCTCTTCCTCTTCCAAAAGGAACATTCTCTGTATCCATTTAACAAGATGGCTTTTAAAAATAGGAACACAACCCAGTGCTGAGTTCAGGATAGTTCTGGGAGATAGAACAGGTGCAAATACTCTCTTACACAGCATTTTGTGATGATATAACAAAGGAAAACTTGACTTGCAAGGAGCCTAGAGCACCTTTTCATGGTGTTTGTTGTACAGGTTTTGACAACTATAGTAAACGCAGCCAAGTCAGTAAGTGGAAGTGCAATTTCAGCCTGTCAGATAAGCCAGCCAGTTTTCTGCAATCCCAAACCCATCAGGCTCCTGTCAGATGAACAACCCACGTTTGCATCACAGAGCACTTGGCCCAAACTCAGAGCATTTGAGCTCCTAATTTCTCCCAGGTCTAGGAGTCAGAACCTCAATTCCTTTGCTGAGCCAAGTCCTAGGCCTTTGCTACAGAGCTGCAAAAGCTCCAGCTTTTAGTCACTCAGTTTAATCTGTGGTTTACTGAAATTGGGAGTTGAGACCAGACACAGCCTTACATGCACACACAGCCCTGTATTTTGATTGTATTTTGATTGTGTGATGGTTCAACAATTCAGCTCATGGTGTTTATAGGAAAAAATATAGCGGAATAACTTTCCTGGATAAGAAACAGGTTACTGTTTAATTTGGGTTTTTTTCCCCTCCTGTCTGATGCCAAATAAATAAGTTATTTGGAGATCAGCTTTTAATTTTCTACCACAGTGATTTTTCTCTGTTATTAAATTCAACATATGAACATGGCAGTTCACTGATCCTGTTGAACCTATTTCAAACCCAACCAAAGTCAGTTTAAAGATTTGTCTGCTTTGCAGTTACTTTTACAGATTCCTTGGATTTTTCTGTTCAATGGCAGAAGCACTGGGGAACATGTTTCTTCCATGCAGAAGCAGACACAAGCCTTTGACATAAGACAGGGAAGCAACCTCCACTTTTAAGGAAAAGACAGGGTCCAGTTTTATATTTAAGTGTGCGACATCCATCAGTTGCGGCACAAACTGGGAACCCTCTCTGTTTCAATCCTCACAGGATTTCTGGCACTTCCATTATCTTTGATCAGATATCCTTCAACTCATTATTTCCAGCACTGCAACCAGCCATCCTGAAGCATCTCTGCTTAAAACTGGTGCTCTCCTGACTGGTAACTGTGTGTCATTCCTCTTAGACAGGAAGCACTCTAACTGGAACCCAGTCCTTTTATTTCATGCCAGCCTTTGTGCTGGCTGTACAGCTCACCTGAGATCCCTCCAGGGAGTTAGTTCGGAAAACTAAATGGTCAAAAATAAGTCAAAGAAGAACTTCTCTGCCAGTTAGCTCACTCAGCTGTCCCACTCTCCTTCCAGAGCTAGGGCAAGGCAGGGGAAGAGCCCTCTCAGGGGCACTTAGCCATCCACATATCCACATGCAGCTATGATGTGGAATTTAATCTCAATCACACCTCAGACCATCCCTTAGAGGGTCATTTACCACCTTCAAAAGGCACAATAAAGCACCAAATCTAAGTCAAGCTCAGCTCCATTTATATTACTATCAGATATGACAATGCTGCAAGCCAACAATTTACAAGTAAGTTTTGGAACTAAGACAATGCCTATTGTAAGGAATTATTAAATACAGCCTAATTATGTAATTGTTCCCACAGTTTTTAGGAATGCAATGTCTTCCCCGACTTTTTTCCCAAAACTGTATCAACTACTAAGATCTTAGTGGTATCTTTCAAGCTCAACAAACTACACCAAAATGCTCTCAAACTACAGATTTTTTTTAAATGACAGAATGATTTAGGCACATCAGTGATTTTCTAATTCCTTGTGCTTAAATATTCTGTTGAACTACCCAGAACTCAAGAAGTTTAGAGATGCTGCATTTACTAATGCTGACACAAGGGCAAAGAGCCAAAGCTGCCTCCTCTAGGCTTCAGAAGATCAAACAAGAAGAAATGCAGCAAAGAATCAGCCTATAAATTTGGAACTAAGAGATATGCAATCAAATCTTAGCCTCATTATAGTCATGTCTTCAGCAGGTACACAGGGTTCATCTTTCCTCCAAAACCATCCTGATTCAGGCACTGAATACTCCAATTTCTAGTGCTGCAAAATCCTGGATCTCAAATGCAGCAAAGCAAATGACTATTTACAAGGCTGCTCTGCTCCGTGTTGGCAGCCAGCATGCCTGGAGTATCAGACATGTCTCACTCCCTCTCCTTTCCTTATTTGATTTGGCTGACCCCAGCTGAGATATGGTGAATCACATCTTGTCCCCGGGCACTCCAGTTCTACCCAGTCCTCACTCTCACAGACATCCCCACTGAGGCTAGAGGATTTATTTAGATGCACAGGAGTTCAGAGAGGTTTTGCATCTTTTTAATAAAAGGAGATTCACTGTGACCTGGAGGAAGTATCTGATGAGACAACTCCGCTGAAGCTCACGGCCTGCTTCATGGACTACTTGTGCTGGGAACTTGAGTGATCATTGTGTTGGCAACTAGAAAAGTTGGTATAGTCAGCAGTTCTACTCAGCTATTGAAACAGCCACTGGACAGATGTGACCCTAAGAACTTAGTAAAGTAACCAGTGGCTTAAGTGATATTTTCTCCTTCTAACACATCTAGCAGAAGCTTAGAATTATTTTGCTAGAGAGGCCCCTTTTATGTTTAAAAATGGCAGTAAAGAAAAATATTTAGATATCTCAGCACCAACTGCTTACGGTTGTTTACAAGTAATTGATAAAGCCTAACAACACAGCACATAACTTTGTTATTTCCTATCAGCTAAACCCAAAACTTTCAGAGCAGCTTTTTTTTTTTTTTTTTTTGGTGCATTTTCTTAATCCAGATTTTACAATCCATTGTCATTACTTGTCCCAGGCACCTAGACACAGAAAAAAGATTACCCATGTAAACATATGTGTTCAAAGTGAGGGATCCCTCTGAAATTCTGGATATAAAGGATCAAGCACATGCTCACAGAGCTATTTAGTATCCTGTTGGATTTTTCAAAAGACTTATTCTGCTCCTCTATTCCACTGTGTCTACTGTACCATAAACACTGAAAATAACCAACAGTATAAAGTATTTTCCCAACAGGTGTTATTTTAACTATTCCAAATTCCTTTAAAGACTATCCAAATACTATAACAAACACAAACCAAAGGTTTTCAGCAGTGCTTCAGTTGACAACAGTAGAGTGATGTTCCTCCGTAGGGGACTCAGCCTTTCAGCAGATGGTGTTTAGCATCTGAGCTGAGGGAAGGACAACCTATGTGATGATCTTTACAAATTGGTGTAAATCTCCAAACTCAGATCTTTCAACAGTTAGTAGTGAATCCAAAACATTTCAAAGTTTCCTCCTCCCAACTGTTACTTTGACACTGGTAGACAAATATTCATTTATGCTATATTGCTAATAAATATATTTTCTCCAGATGCTTTGCTTATTTTCTGAATAACCTCTTAAAACCAAAACCAGCTCCATTTTAAGGATGAATAATTAAGTCATTTTTATTACCATACAGTGTTCTCATATCCCACTGATGCGGGTAAAAGCCAAATAATTTCCATGGAGGAGGAAAAGAACTAATAATACACGTTTCAGCACTTACCATAAACATAACTTCTATTGTAGTGATGAAGAAAATCAGCATATTTCAGAGTACATAATGGAAAGCAAAGTTAAATCTGTTTTAAAAAGGAATGATGTACACAGATATTTTTATTTGCAAGCACCTCCACACTAGCATCAAGTCACTCCATGTAAAAAAGCAGATCCCACTTCCTTAACAGATCCACTTCCCCAGCTCACCTCCACTATACTTTGGCACACAAAGGTCAGTGACATTCCCACTGGGTGTAATGGAAGTACAAGACACTTGCCTTACCTGTCCCAGGCTCACAAATTCAATTATGGATTTTTAGACTCATCTCTTAGTGAAACCACCTGAAAGGGATATTCCCCTTTGCTTTCAGATTTAACCAGGGATCTAACTGAAGCAAATGGAATTTTCCAAGACTGGTCCCATTGCCACTGAGGAAGAAAATGGAACAGGAGTCATAGATCTGCAGTAAGAGCTGGAGGCCAGGTGTAACTACAACTAGTTCTAACCCCTCCGAAACAGTGAATTATAGATTGGTGAAATGGTAGAGATGACCACAGTAAGTTATGGAAAAGCATCAGGAAAAATAAATCTCAATAGCTATGGCAAAAGGTTTTTTAAAATCTGAAACTGATCTGTGAACATGCACAATTCAAAAATTAAAGCTACTCTGAACTAGTTTCAAGAGTTCTCACCCAGCACTTTCTGTTACAGCTGTTATCAGTGATAGCTTCAAATGTTTGAAGAAAGAAAATCACACAACTTCAATAAAATTGCTAAGCACAGGTACTCACCCAGGAACAATCAGCAGTTCATTTACAAAGTACAGGGACAAATCTCATCAAATAAGGAAAGCAGATAGCAAAAATACACATCCCTCAATAGAACAGGCATTGCTCCCTGCAAACAGAAACAGGCCTTACCATGGACAATGAGAAACACGAAGGTGAGTGAAAGGCAGATTCTAGAAAGACTAGAGCACTACAAAAGAAAACAGCAGGTCAGAGAACAGTGAGAGCAGACAGGGAAGGTATGGGGTTTGTTCCACTTTTACTGAAAGTTTGGTTTTCTACAATGACCTTGGCTGTTGGCTAGTTTGACTGCACTAGCAAAACAAAAACAAAACAGGAAATTCCACAGTTGTCTGAATCAAAGTGGACAGAAAAGGGAAATGGCAAAAGTCTGAATGATTCCAGCAGAAATCCAAGTAGAAAAACTGAGTCCAGTTGACATTTTTGTGATTTTGGTTTAAAATGCTCTGAGAAATTTTTTTTATTGGTACTTTATTTCAACAGTTTGTTGTTAGAACATCTTGTATTTACATACTTGAGCATAACGCTAGAGCACTTAAAGCAGTTGCTGATACTGCAATAGTAGTTGTATTTCAGTATTTAGTAACTTAAAGTTCAAAACCTCAATGAACTCCATGCACACTGAATGGATAATGGCATCTGTCAACCCGAATTAATTCAGAATCAGCAACACTCACTGAAAGTTTATGCACAGGGCAAGGTACACACTCAGGCAAACCGTGTAGAGCTTTCAAACATATTTAACTGCACAAACACATAAACCACCAAAAACATTACAGTGTTTTTTACCTTTAATCTAAATCAAAGACAAAAGTTAACAACATTGTGCCTGAGGATTTGCAAAAACAAAACTCAAAGTAAATGGTCTGAATTTCTCAACATAACACTGATAATTTGCCTTTAATGTACAGATATAGAAAACAACATTTGATGTATATCTGTGCATGTATGCAGAATTGCCAATGAATCTAATACCTGGTCCTAAGCCATTCAAAGAAGGAAAGTGTCTTTATAAATAACACACGTTGACTGTTGTATAAAATCTGAAGTGCAATGTTCCCTCTCACAACTGCATCAGTTTTTATGCAGGCAACTATTTTAGCACTTTTATTTTGTGATCATGTGTCAGCAAAGGCACTGAAAAGCATCGAGGTAAAAGTAATCACCTCTGAGTAATGAGGCCTCTTCCCATCACCAACTGATGATGTTTCCTTGAGGACTGGGCATGTGAAAGCCTAATTTGGTTGCATAACCTTAATTTTTTTTTATGTGCATTGAGAGCACCTATTGAATTTAAACAGGAACAATAGGACCTAAAACAGGGAGCACAGAAGGATCTATACCTGTGCAAAATAGCATTGGTTAATTTAAATGTAACAAGCAATAATGGTCCATAATATTTGATGACTGGAAGAGAGAAAATATGACTGTAAGAAAGTATTCTGTATTCCTGCTCTGTGTGTAAACTCTTCAGTACCTTAAGCACAACCCTGAAGAAAATTATGAACATCTGTCTTGTCATACACATGTTAGCACTGTCGTAACAGTGTTGGCTTCACATACAATACATCAAAAAATGAGTTTCACCAGAAATACATTTCATGAGTATTACTTTTGAAGCTTCCATGCTGATCAGTCATGCAGCAGTGACACAGCACTAGGGAATTGTGCCTTTTTTATGCCTGCCAATGAGACAGAGAAGTGCAAACAAAATGTTTTGTTGTATGTAACATAAATAAGAGCAGGTAGATAGATCTAAAATATGGCAAACCAACAAAATCTTATCTGCTGCTAAAATATGAGATGAAGTTAAACAGGAAAAAGAGTAGAAGAAATCTAAATGTTCCTCTTTGACCAAACACTGATGTCTCTGCTTTTCACCTGCCAGCTCCAGCTGTGCACAGCAATTACACACTCTACTCACAGGCTGCTACTATTGTCTTGAGGGATTTTTGTTTAGTCTGTGGTAGATGGCTGTGCTTTAAAATAATAAGACAAGAGAACTCTGATTTATCAGAACTCATGCCAAGCAACTAGAAAGAATTTTGATGGTTCTTTCATTTCACATGAGGTTTTAATCTGCAACAATTACCTTCTTGCAGCATGTGTGTGTTCCCTCTGTGTGCCTGACAGTGAATATAAAAGCCAGAAGAACTGATATTGGCTACAAGCCACTTGGATATGACATTTCCACTGAAATGTTTAAAGCACTGGCTGCTCCTGAGGTTTAATCCTCAGTTCCTCACTTGGGCAGAATGCTTATAGATCTAGAATTTATTCTACAATGGATTGATTGACCCATTTACTTCTGCTCCCTTGATTTCCTAGACAATAAGATCACATCTATAGCTGAGTCGAGCAAACACCTTCATGAGATCCACAAAAAACAGTGAGAATTGGAGTGTTTATTTCTCTATTTCTTTCACTTTACAATCTATGAATATCAGGTATGATGCAAAACATCTGGCACAGTGTTAACACACTCCAAATAAGGCAGGATTCCTTGCAAAAATATGCTTCCAATAAAATAAGAAGTCCTGTGTTGTTGTCTACCACTGGACTCACTGCTAAAATTATTCTAACAAGATATCATTGTATTGGTAGTAACTTTTTAGGGGTTTAGATTCTCACTGCTTTAAAATTGCATAAATAAATAGCATAAAAGCAAAAATATTTTACTGAGGCAATTCAGAGCCCATTAACACAGTAAATATTCAGGAATCATTCTAAATGACATATTAATGACTACTTTCTCTGCAACAAGGACTAGCCGCTCCTTAGTGAGGCTCTTAAAGCTTTTCTGAGAAGCTTAAACAGCACAAACATGTAGAAGATTTCTGAGAGCTCAGAGTTGGCTTTCAGATTCAAAACACTCCTCAGTGTGACATCACCCAACTTTGTAGCAGCTGTTCCAACCTTGAAATTTTGTAGTAATTCAGATCTATCTGAACTCCTACAGTCCACTGAAGGTGACAGCTCTGCACAAAGGCTTCACTACACCACGCTAATACAATTAAGCCTTAAAGCTCAGGCTCTTTGAAGTATTTCAGAAGGACAGGCTGCAGTCTGGACAAACAGCTGTCCCAGGGGGCCTGCAGCACTGCATGGTCTTCTGGACAAACAGCTTGCAGGGCTGGAGCCAACCTTTTGATGGTGGCAAAGAGGGAATTAGGATGTTCGACATGTAACAAAACATTAGAGGGTTAATTGCTAATAGATGAGTAATTATTTATTCAAACATGAATTTGGGAATCTCTCAAAATTTCTGTCTTCTCGTGTTTTCCTGTTGTTACTAAGGGAGAAGGAGAGGAACCAATCATTCCTGCCCTCACCTGTCAGCTGCCTTATGCAGCCGTGCCCACTGGACTGACTGGTTTCTTGATCCAGCTGGAAAATTTCTCCTTAAAAATTCCTTTCCAAGGGACCCAAACCAAGGGGTGGTCCAAGTTACTGCACAGCTGCACAGGAATCAGTCTCCTTACAAGAATAAGAACACATAACCAGGGAAGAGAATCAGAGATCAGTGTCTGCTGACCGTAATAATCACTCCCTTAAATTAATGATGGCACTAAACAGGCCATTTTGAAGTAGTTCTCAGCTGATGTAAGATTTTATCTTCCCAATGGTCCTGTGATCCACCACCAAATTTATTCCTGTGTTGACTTAGAGAAGAGCTGGAGGCTGAAAACACCTAATGAATTCTTGATATTACAAGTTTTTGTACTGATCAGTACTGTTTACAAACACTGTCAATCTAAAAGGACAAGATGTGATTATGTTTCACATTACTGTCCCACTCTCAGACATCCCCACATCACTCTCACTCCCATTTCTCCACTTCTCTATAAATGCCAGACACATGGTTCAAATATAAAAAAAAATCAAATCACCAAATTCCAGGAACTGCAACTTTAATATGAACTCTTAATATTGTCAGACTAATTATAATAAAACCCCTCACAAATTAGCAAGACTTGTCCCTGGTCACACTAGAATTCATCAAAACTCTAATTAATCATCTGGATGGATATGAATACAGCCAATGTACGAACTGTTGGGATACACCCACAGTTACACTGAGAGGAAACTTCTGCCAGTATTTCTTTACTTCTATAAATAATCTTTCATTTCAAGTGTTTAAATTCTTGACAAACAGTGGTAAATGTAAGATACTGTGATAACGAAGCAGCAAGTAAGTGCATACTGTAAATCAGAGCCTTCAGTTTTTCCCCATCCTCCCTAAGCTGTATTGAATATATAATGGGAAACCTGAAATGGCACATCATAAAAGGTCTGTCAAATACATAAGTTAACTAAACATGATTTCTGCAGCGAATGGTTACCTCTCAATTCTAAACATAACCCACTGAAAGACCTCAGGTTCACATTTATTACAGGCAAATACCATTTTATTTCTGCAAATCATTTGCTTTGGTGCTCAGCAACTCCAAGCACAGGGAATATCCCGAAGTGAATTTGAGAGCTCCTCCATGGCCTAAATAACAGTTTTCCTGTCAGTCTTGCTCAAAAGAGTAAGACTAGAGAGTGGTACTCCAATTACAAATATATTATGTACTTCCTCCTCGGGAAAGTAAGCAATAAATTACTGAGCTGAACCTGAGAACAAGTTGTAACAGCCTCACACTCTGCAGCTAAACATCTGCTAAAAGGGAGAAAGTCACTGGAATAAAGCACTTGAATCCATCTGCTCTCTCCTCTCATCAGGGGCTGTCTCTCAAGGAAAGACTTGGATGTGGAAAAACTTTTTAAACATTAAGAACTTCTGTAAACTCTGAGGTGTCTTTCTGTGCCTAAATACATGTCAAAATGTGACCACTGAATGTCACTTTTAATTGAGCCTTTAAAAATATCAAATAGGAGAAAAAAAATCCAGGGGATTACACATAATAGGTATGTAAAGGCTTAAACTCCAAAATAGATCCCAGGCATGTCCCACTATTGCCCAGTTTAATAAGCTCCATACTCACCACATCCAGCTTCAAAACAGTCTCCTAAATTACATTTTAGTTCACTTCATTATGTATTAATATACTTTTTTCCCCCAAAACATAACATACAATATCTCTGGTTAGTATTTTTTCCTGGAGAAACAAGGATGCTCAGCACCTGAGCAAGGAACTCAATGCCTTATAACCTAATATACCTTACAACATTGTATCATATAGCATGATATAAGGACCCAACTGCTGAGTAATCATTCAAATATCCTTGCTTACACCTACACTCTCTGCAACACCAGTGGAACTTCTTGTGTGAATATGTTCCTTTACCTGGTGTTTAACTAATAGAAATGGGAAATATTAAAACATTTAAACCCAGTTCTGGTCACAGTAAAAAGTGCTGAAGTTGGAAACAACACAATGCCTCCAAGCATAATCTCAAGAGCAGTGCCCTGCATATAATGATCACAGAAACGCAACCCTAGGTGTGACTGCTCAGGCTGCTTTGGGTTTGGTTTGTCCTTGATTGTTCAGGGAAAAAAACCCATTAATACTCCGTGCCATTAGTCATCTCAGCAGTGACATATCTGTTACACCAAGACAACTCCAGCCATGCAAAAACTAGTACTAGTAGAATGACCTGGAGTGAACCTACAGCTCTTGTTATAAAATACGTTTATAAACTACATGTGCTCCAGTTCTGAATGTGAAAGCAAATTCCTCATTAGGTTTGCAGGGCAACTTGCAGAATCACAGAGCAAATAAGTCATTAAGCAGTTAATATTGTTGTATGTATATACAACGGACACCTCTTGGCATCAGTATTTTTCCTCTCCACTGAACTTTGTTCTCTTGTATCCTTTTCGCTGTTTCAAAAGAACAGAAGGATTTTGAGCTGACATACACACAAATTCATTCATTCCCTCACCAGACATTTAGAGCTGTGTGGCATAACCTTAGAACAGACGATTTACCAGAGCAGGAAGATCCAAGAGGCTGATCATACTAGGTACATCCATTCCACAAGAAATACATGGAATCACACAATTGCCTCAAAGCCCACTTTACCTACTAGTGCTGGTAACATTACTTGGATGTTTAAGCACCAGACAACATTACTTGGATGTTTAAGCACCAGACAACCCCCTAACCTACTTTGGAAGTGCCCAGTGGGGCATGTGTTCCAGTCCTACAGGGAGGAGAAGGGAAAGAAAATCGCGAGTCTGCTTTGCCTAAAAGAATGGATCTGGGCTCAAGAAGAACAAGGCAAGAGGGCTCCACATGCTCCAAGAACATTCACATAACCATAGCTCCAGCCATGTGTGGTTTTGCAGCTCATACCAAGCAGCATGATACTACTTGTCTTCCTTACTGCTGCAGAAAAGGTGCTTCTCTAAAGGCTTTTTGAAGCAGGAGAGGAGCAAGAAGATCCTCAGGACTCTGGATTCCTCTCTACTTCCCAGCCCTGTCTGAATGCTAGCATTAACAGCTGCTTTCTGGGCAGTGAGTGCAACATTATCACACCCATCACTCAGCAAAAACAAACCTGCTCACAGAAATGTGGCCCTGAGGCCTAAGGGGAAGATATCCAAGATGTTATTGTGCTCTGCTTAGTTCTGTGTTAGGAAACAGGCCTCAACCTCTCAGGCATTTTCCCTGGAGGGGGAATTCAGCAGCATGTAAGTTGTTCATAAGGCTTAACACTCTCAGACCCTAGGTCAGGTCTAAGCATATTTCAGCTTGGGCAGCACTTTGCACAGTGATTTTGGTAGAAGTTTGCCTCGTGCCAAACCCAAAAAAACCTTTTGCCCCTATTCTTTCCAGTAATATCCATATGGCAAGCAGTTTCCAAACACCCTGTTCTTGCCCTGAAGAGTTCACAGTACACACAATAAAAAGGCCAGAGGATATGAACACTCATACCATTGGCCTAGACAAGAAACAAAAAGTTTGCCTGCATCTTGGGGAATTCTTTTCTGCTGCATGAAGTGGTACCACTGTCACATCCCATTTCCCCGAGCAGAGGGATTCTCTCCTCTGTAGATGGTGAAACAAGATGGGACAATTCTATTGTGACTAACATTTACATTGATGATAATCATTCACCACTTCTCAGGCATCATGGGTAAGGTCCATCACTTTCAGTTACTCTACTAAAATATTCTTCACTGTGTTCTACAGCCCAGACAAAGAAATTAAAGGAGACAAAAACAGGTTAATCGAACAGTGCGATATAACGTGAAGAACTGAGTACTCACAATCATTTCAAGATGAAATTAATGTAGTTTTCATCCCTCCCCTAACTCCAAGTATTTATTTTTGGGTTGCAGAGGGCCCTAAGTGAAAATGTCTGTCACTTACCTAATGTACAAACTCAAATGTTTTCTTTAAACCAGTTTAAAAATATCACTTGAAATTTGTAAAGTAACCCAATATTTCCTAGATCATCATGATTGAGACACCAAGCTTCCCTCTCCAACAGCACAGTAAGTGTATGCAGTAGATTGAGACTGAGCTGCAGAGTCATGTCATAATTTCTTCATCATTCACGACAGTTCATAAAGGAAGAAGATAAAAAAACTTCCCAAGACAAACATTCTTGCTGCATATCAGAGATGATGTGAAATGTTGTAAGTTGATCCAAATGAAATAGAACCTCTGAGCTTTGATAAGAGGTTTCTTGCTAGGGGAGTATTAATAATGCTGGAACAGAGACTCCAAAAGCTTTCAAATAACCATATTGAAATGTTTTCACACTTACCAACTCCACACAAACACCTGAAGCAAACATGAGGCAAGAGCTTGGCATAAATCTCTCCTGCGAGGGTAATGAAATATAAAACATTGCCTCAGTTCTACTCAGATCATCACATGAAAAGGAAAGGTTTTAAACACAAATGACACTAATTTAATCTATATTCCTCTTGCAGAATTATATTATGATTTCATCCCAGGAGCAAAGGCAAAATCCATAACAATCCCAGAAGGAAATTTCTCTGAAAACCAAACACCAAGTTTCATGGTAAAATGCTGATGGTTTCTTCACCTGTTTGGATCACAACGTGACATCATCAGAAATGGTTGGGTGCTTCTAGAACAAGAACACCAATTTTTTTTCAAGAAAATTCCATATTTAAGAAGGAAAATGCACCATATGATGACATCAGGGTAGAGCTAGGAGTTTGCTGCCTTCTAGCAGAGAGATCACAGCTGTAACTACAGGGAAAGTCACCTTGAAGTGTAATGCAATTCCCAGACCATTCAAGCTCCAGAAGAAATCCATTTACAGCTAAGAACTATAAAAATATCACATGCAAGAGAATGCCAGGACTGTAATGTGAGAAGGTGGGAAAAGAAAATGGACTATTAAGAGGAGGGAAATGAGGAAATACAGCTCAGGGATTCTTTGGTTAGAAGAAAAAAGAAGTTGTGAACGACAGCTGATGTGCTTGGAGATGTTCTTCAGACAGCCTGGGAAGAGGCTGCAGCATTGCCTGAAATAAATTTTAAAAAAGCTTCTTGGTTTTGGCACTTCATATCAAATGGAAACTGGACCTAATAGAAGGTACAGTAAATTTAGTCTTAAATAAGGGACTCGGCATTGAAAAGGATAAACGGTGATATAAACAAGAACAGAAGCTTTCCTTCCATGACCAGGTATTTAGCTAGCTAATCCCTGAGGATTCCTCCAATCCCATATAAATTCTTGTCTGGCCCAAATGACAGTACCCTTCAAACTGTATTTGTCCTCTTCTGACAAGTGCTAAAGGGCCACTACAGATGCTAGAGACCTCAGGGACCTTCATCAGTGCTCTGCTCCAAATCAGTCTCACCTGGCACTCATGAAATAAGGGGAAATGGGACCAGGGAAGAGAGGAAAAAATACAGGATATTCTGAGAGATCACTTAACTCTCACACTACCCGTGGCCTTACTCTGTCCTGATTACTGAAGACCTGCCTCCTGCCAGAAGTGGATGCAAACCTGGCTGTCAGCTGAGAACTGGATGTGTACAGCAATCCCCAAAACTACAGGATGCAAAGAACATTCTCCAAAGTCAGAGTAGAGCAGTGTTATCCAGAACTGTCATATGGAAGACAATTTCTGCAACTTCCTTCCATAATGTATCAATGTTCAGTCAATTCTGTGACTCTCCAAGCATTTTCACATCAAGATTTTAACATGGTTGTAGGAAGTTTGTGTTACAAAACTCTGTATGAGATTTTATGAAAGGGAAGATGGTATTTATTTACACATAAATCTGACTACACTGACTTTACTCACTGATACTCTCACACTTAAATATTCACAGGCACCAAGTTTTCTTTATCAGAATATTTCATGGCTTCAGTTCAGCTCCCTATCTTCTTGGCACCTTCTATTTAGGTTAGTTCCTCCTCTTCATTTAAATGAAATCACACATCTGGCACTCTGTAGTCATTAACATACCTTTCCCTCTTAACCCTTGTTCTCCTGTTCCCTTTGGAGCCACCACAAACACTTATTTTTCCCCAGATTCATTTTACTTGAGCTGTACATTATTTTAATAAGAAAAAACCATGTCAATTTCAAAAATAATTATGGTATTAGAGCTACAAGCAATTAGAAATTGGAATATACAAAAATCAGGAAATAAGTTCTTAATGTAGTAGTTGTGATGTGATCACAAAAAAGCACCAAATTAATCCTTGATGAAAAAATAATCTTATCTACTAAACATATTTGTGTCTTAGAACAATTCCAGATATGTCACTTTGTGTATCTACCGAGGCCAAGTTCTGTTTTTCCAAGTGTTCTAATGACCACCAACTGGGCAAAATAAGAGATCCTAAATTTCTTATTAGGGGAAAATCAATTTTGCTCAAAGAATGCAGAAATTATTATAGCAAAACTATAGATAGCGCCTAACACCTGCATAACAGAGTATTTAATCCATTTGCTCAGTCAAGATCTTAGTTTTGGTGAAAAGAATTAGAAATTAATTTGATGTGAGGAATAAATCCATAACAATGCTTAAATCAACAGCAGAGCCAGGAGACAGCAAGGTGTACAGCAGTACCAATACTCTGTCCCAGTAAGGACACCTGACATGCAGATTAGTCACAACAGGCATGTTTTATTGATTATAGCCTGCCATATAACAGTCCCTCTGCTATTTATGTACAATTTGCATCAAGTTTCATCCTGGGCTATCGCCACTCTGGATTTAATTTTACTTGGATCTGCCTGCATACGCATGCATGTGTCTTCTACAGTTGCATTCCTTGTAGAGTTGTTTTCTCCAGAACCTGCTGGGATGTGGTTTTAGTAAGGGCCTAAAAAATGCTGCAATTTATCACTTGTGCCTTCAATGCACTGCTTGCAAAATGTACACATCACTAGCGTCAGGCTCAGAACATTTCAGGCAAGGACACAGACATGGACTCAGATTAAAGATTTCTTTAGCTTTTCACCCAGAAAACGAAGTTAATACTTCACAGTGTTAATCTGCACCGGTGTTGCAGCCATCTCAGGGGGAAAGCAAGCTCACTCTGCCAGGAGCGTGAGCAATCTCAGCACAGAATTACGTGGGTGGGTCAGGCAGCTCTCACTTAGAACGCTGGGACCAGCCCCTCTGGCTAGAAAAGCATTTTCACCGAGGATATTGTGTTATTCAGCGCCTGAGAGCTGCAGAACGCTAGCCCTGGGTTGAACAGAGAGGGGGCAGTGAAGCCCCACGGGTAGCAGTTTGTATGTCTTCACAACTCGAAAATCAACACTTTATGGTGTTCTTTAGCAAAAAAATCCCAAAACACCACACACACAAAACCTTCAACAAAAATTCACATTAGTCCTGTGTGACTGTATTTTGATTCAGCCATTTTAGAGTTTGCTAACAGTTAAACATCAACAACTCCACAGACACGTGAGGATCAAATACTACAATTAACAGAGAAGTTGCAACTGGCACCACAGTTAAAGAGGAGACAGAACCCAGGCTTGGCTCCCTCACAGACTCCCCCCCCAGTGCCATGGAGAGCTAACCAGGATACTTTCAACTACTGTCTCTTCCATATATGCTTTGTGTTGGGTTTACCAATGCAGAGTATGTCCAGCCTTCCTCTTTTTCCTTCAGTGCCCTGCAGTCCCCACTGTGCTAAGTCTGAGGGCATTCAGAGCACTGTGGGAGACACTGGGACACACCAGGCCCAGGGGACAGTGTGTCAGATTGTAATATAATCGTACACTGCTATACTAGCAGCAGAGGGGACTAATAGTTTGGATCTCTACAGGAAGCACAAACATTGTGAATCAGCTTGGAATTCTGTACAATCATAGAATTATTCATGTTGGAAAAAGCATCTAAGACCATTGAGTCCAGCCATTAACACAGCTCTGCCAAGCTCACCACTAAACCACGTCCCTAAATCCATTTCTGAGCTTTTCCCATCACAGTGATGAAATCCCTAAAGTACTAAGGAGACACAGGTAGGGAAGCGAATAAACCTTAAATGTAAATACAAAGGACAAAATCTCTATTGGTCTATCAAGTCTTCAAATACACATGCACAAACTGTTTGTTTAAAAACAATGGAGTGAAGATACTAATTTTGGACTTAAGTTAAAAACAAACAAACAAAGAAAAGAAGTTATTAGCTCCTGAAACAGTAAAAAGAAACCAGAAAAGTTTTAAGTTTTGGGGTTTTTTTAAGACAGTCTGTTACTCTAAACAAGATGTTTTTCCCAGACCACTGTCTGACTATAAATTACAACCAATTTTTACAGTCTCCAGCTGAGCCCAATGGGAGATCCTTCTTGCCTCTCCCAAGCAGGTCACAGAGCACTCCTAATCAGTACCAGTGTGCCATTCTTTTAATCTGTGGCCACTTATTAGCCAGGAATAGATTTTAAGCAAAATCCACAGTCAAAGCATCATGTTGTGAACTGAACTGCAGTAAGCTGTGTTACAGCTAGCACTGACCTGCAATCTCAAGGAATGCTAAACAAACCCCTACAAGTCACTGCCACCCTGCCAGACTCACACTGAATAACTCCATGCACAGAGATAGTGTCCAAGTTACCCTGAGAGCAGACTGTGCTAATATTGGCTACTGAAGCTCCATTGAAAGAGTCATGCCAGAGGTCACAAACCATCTCTGGCAGCACATAGGCAATCTCTTCAGCACTCACTTGTCTGCAGCTTATTTCTTGCTTTGTCTTGAAGGTATAGAGCACTGTTTAAGAAAAAGAAACAGTCTTTGCCTTCTCAGAGATTGCCTAAGGTATTCTGAAGAGCAACAAAGGATCATCCTCCTGCTTAATTTCATTAATAGAGCTACACATTCGGCTAAGCAGCAGGTTTCAGTATCACCTCTAAGTGTTCTACACTGACATATCTTTCTATAATCAGTTGATAGCACAGTAAATTTGTGGTGATGCCACCAACTGCAGCCAGAACAGACAACTTGATTTGTAAATGGAAGCATAATTTGGCTGTAGGCCCCACAAAAGAAAAGGATAAAGAACAAGCCATCTGGTTGCTGGACAAAAGTTATCTTTTCACCTGAGATAACTGGATGGCCTGTTAGAGAATGGAATTCCACACAATAAGGAAACTTTTTGAGAAGTTAAGTGGCAGCATTTGTGCCTGAAATTGTTTTGCTCCACAGGTTTCTCAGAAAGGACTTCCCTGCACGTACTGAGACTTCACAATGAAGTGACAAATGCCTTCTTTCCTTCAGTCTTCACTGAAAAGAGTGTGATTAGATATTTACCTAAGTAAATGGGGATACAGATTCAATTCAAAACACTGCTGTCACCTCTTTCACTGATATGGGAATAGACCGCATGAAAAGCTGTCAGTGTCAGTTCAAGTAGGCAGGAACAAGGCTAGAAAGTAAGTTTCAGTCATTTTTCCATTAGGTCACTTGGTGGCCACCTATGGACTACACAAGTGGAGCAGTTCATGAGAAAGACCTAAGGCTAAGAATTTCATGGGTAGTGCAGATCATGAATAGTACAGAGTTTGGAGATGAATTGCTGTCTAGAGGTTATCTTGCTCCCACTACCAAAAATATCAGCCTGCTTAAAACTGTCTTTCTGTGTAAACATTGTATAGAGGCGTTAAAGCAACGTTTGAAATGCTGCAGTTAGTGCATCAGGTCAAGTAATTCTTCCCTAGGCTCAGCGCTAACACACAGCCTCCCTCAAAGCAAGGGGGGGGGGGGGGGAAAAAAATAGCAGCAAGAAGATGCTAAATACTACTTTCCAGTAGTTAGCATGACATTTGTAGAATATATTGTCAAAGCTTATCTATATAGTTTAGTTTCAGTGTGTGCTATCAGCTTGTTCTGACCAGTATTGTAAATCACATCTATAGTGATAATCTAAACTGCCTTTATTCTGAATTGTCTGTGCTGCAGTGTTGCAGCTTAGTCACCAGTTAGCAACACACACTTTGCACACACTTATAACCACATTGGTGCCCTGTTTTTAAATTCAGCCTGAACTGACAAGGTGCCCACCACCCTGTCCGACTGAAACCTTGAATTGCTCCAATCTGATAAGAGTTTCTAGAAAGATGCAGGTATTCAAAACACAATAAAATATGACCATATTATTATCTGTATCTAAGCAGAACAGCCAAACCACTTCCAGCTTCATGACAGAACAGATTACTGCTGGTTTAGGTCTCACAAAGTTCCTAAGACCAGCAAGTTCCTATCTTACCTCTGCATTTGTAAATTGCCAGAGATTCATGTCTGGGAGAAAGGATTGGGAGGGTGGGTTAAGTTTGTATATTTGATGAAAAACTGCATGGATCAAGGTGTGCAAAGGGGAAAAGCCATATTTATCAGGAATTAATTTAACATACTTTGCAGGAAGGTTTTTGGTACTGACTGTGGCAAAGGCTGCATTGCATGAACACATTGCAGAAACCACACATGGTTTCTGAAGAAGCTCAAAGACAGAATATGAAAAAGGATAGCTAAGTGTAACACTTCTTTATTACCAAGTCCTCTAAATACAGAGCTAGTTCTCAGCCTGTGCTACCAAGTCTTTCTCCATTGGGAATTAGCTTCCAGGTTAATTTATGCAGGACTTCAGCTAAAGGTGAGAGACACAGACATAGTGGAAAGTGCCTGGCATCTGTGCACCTCACACAGCATTTAGCCTCTAAGCCACGTGCCACGGCTGTGGATGACCTTTCAGCTCAAGGAAGACAAGCAGGAAAGCAGAGGGTCTTGCAGCTGAGGAACCAGAACCAACCCCAGAGCTTGATTCTACTAGACTCCTTCACAATGCTGATTAAAAGTAACTCGGTATGTCTCACCCTTAGTTCCTCACCCTTCAAAACAGGAATAACAATACTGTGCCTCATTAAGTTAAGCTGCACACTTTTTGTGGCAAGAAAAGTAATGTCACAGTATGCTTGTCAGAGCAACACCTGTTAGAATGAGAGTTCAGATTTGAGGCACTATTGAAATATAAGCCACAGTCAGTTTACAGTAAGGAGAGCCCCCATCCCTTCCAGACAACCAGACCCAAAACATGCTGGATGACCCTCAGCTCCAGCTACAACTGTAACATGCATGTCACAAGGTTTTCTTTCTATACACTTCTTTTGCATTTTGGAGGCTCACACTAGTTAATGAAACTTCTTTGTATCTAGAGCACATTCATTCACAAGGCTTTGGGGAACTATTACTTCACACTGGTCAAACAATTCACTGATCTGTTTACAGAAAAACTGTGCTAAATAGCTGGACTGTTGTCATGACCCTTCGCCCAGATCTTTTGATAGCAGTTACTAGGAATGTCGTGTAAAATTAAATTAAACACCATTGAATGAGCTCCTGCCAAAGTATAAGTAGAAAGATAAATCCTGTATTATGTCTAACAAGTGAAATTTGGACAAACAGCTCTTTCTGGTGGATGAAAGACAGTTTTACAGTAGGATCTACCACTGATATCCACTCCATATCCCTATGAAACACAAATAGCCACAAGGAAATATTATTGCATAGTGCTCTGATACACAGTGAAGGAGTAAACCCTGAAGTTAATTCTTCTCAAATCCAATTGTATTTCTGTAGATCACGTCTCAGACCGAGTCAAGCTTGCTATCATTTTTCTGCAGAATTATCATGCTTAAGATCATGACAATTTTCAGTGAACAAATACGGGTTAAACACAAATGTTTGCAGACAATAAATATTGGATTTAGATTAGAGTGATTAAAGCAAATTTCCTTTATTAAAAGTATGTGCTAGGTCACCCTGAACTCTCCTCCTCCCCTCAAACGAGGGCAGCCCTTTGCAACAGCACTTCCAAGAGCACTCAGCGTTTTCTACACGGAATCTCCTCAGCAGGTATCACATTTCCCAAGGAGCAGGGCAGTTCCCGCAGGAGCAGCAGCTCAGGGCTGTAAATTTCCACTGCCCAGGCTGCTCCTGCCGTGAGCCCCAGGCTGGCCTGACCTTTCCGCAGCACAGCCCCTCGCTTTGGGCCGTGTTTGTGTGCATTCCAGCGCGGCTAAAACCGAGGGACAGGGAGAAGGAAAGCTGACAAGACAGAGTGTGAAAGAACTTCAACGGGAGATGAAATCAGCTGCTGAGGAGATTTGCTACAAGGCTCGGGCTGCAAATACATGAGACCCTCAGGCAGTTTCTAGTGAAGTTAGTGTTGTATTTACTCTAAAGCAAGGAGAAGCAGCCTCCGAGCCAGTTATTTTCTCATGATCAGAGCACACTAAGCAGGCGTCTTTTAATTACATCTCTTAACACATATGAACCTGGAACGGATTGTGCAAGTGAGGGCCTTAAACACAGAGCCCTCTGCTGAGGGGAGCAACAATGTCTTACCTCCGTACAACTTTTTTTTTAATACTCCTCCCCATGTTTTTTTTTTTATATAACTTGAGAAGAAAGAATACACATACACTTCTATCCCTCCTACCACCACACCTTCTCTTTTGACACGTGAAAAATCCAGCTCCTGTTCCCTATCCTGCCAGACCCCCAGGGATGGCAGGCAGTGTCTGCCTGGCACTCCTTGTACCATGCAGAGTGCTTTGCTCTGAGTTCAGATCAAGGGAATCTTGAACAAATAATCACTGTCATCCTTCACCTTTCCTTCTCTCACCTTCCTCAAAAGGGCTGAACCCTGTGCTAAGCTCCTTTTAGCTCCCAGATCAAGGTTATAAACTGCAGGAGCAGAGAGAAGCCTGACTCAGACTTTGCTGGGCTTTAAGCACCAGCTGTCTGCTCCCTGTTGTGCTAGAACATGGAAAGGGATGGTGGTGCCATGAGGCATGTGAAAGACTTGGCTGTGTAAGCAGGAAGAGAAACCATATGAGGTCAAAGGAGGAGCTTGGATCATTTTGGTACTGGTGCTAAAAGCAGGGCTGTACAGTCAGTACAGAAGGCAGCAAAAAATACAGTGAAAGGTTCACATCGGTGGGATAGAAGATTTTGCTTCCTAATGTACAGAATATCAGGGAAGATACCCAGACAGAGAGGAGGGTTTAGTGCAACGCTTAGGGAGACTGTCCCAAGCTTGTCAGGCCCTAGAGACTCAACCTTTGCAAAGCTTAGTTTGAATGACAACAGAAATGTAACACACTAAACTTTATTGCCTTACCGTGTCCAGTGTTCTGCCTCCACTGAGTTCTCAGACACAAAACAATCCTGAGAGGTTAATTCAATTGTCGTGACAGCAGTGAATATTTTATTCACAGAGAACAGCACAAGACTTTCTGCAATCCAAGGCTCTACCAACCTTTCACCTGCAAGAGAATTCCTTTAGGATGAACAACACCTGCCAAAGTCCAGAATTATGTCTGTGATGGAACCATTGCAGCCAGAACAATTTTCCTAGTTATTAGTGATCCGTAATAATTAATGGACTCTCTATTTCCCAAAATAAATTATTCCCATAATGCCCAGAACTAATATCTGCCTATGATTGCTCCCACCAAAGCAAAACATGAGCATATCCACCTGCTTCAACCCTTTGTGGAAACAGGACCAGTACTTGGTAGAGCAGCACTACACAGCATCAGCGTGAGAACTTGGAACAGAGGCCGTAGTTCTCCTCTGTTTCCCTGATGCTCCTAAGCCCTGTAGTCTCAAGAGGTCTGGCACTCACAGCTGTTTGTGTTCTAAGGGCATATTTTTATCACTGACAGTAATTTCTTTGATTAATTCTTAGATTCTACAATTCATTCTTATGCCAGTATTATGCAATCATCTTTCCTCCCTAGGGCCATTTAGTTTGGCTTTTAACCTCCATGACTCAATGATAGAAGGTACTAAGGGTCATTCCAATTGGCTCTTCATGTCCTTTTGCAGGATCTTGGCTGGTCTTCATGCTAGTCTCCATCATGATGTCCTCCAAAGACAAAATACATTGTTTAAAGCTAAATGCTTGGCTAAAAAAGGAAGGCAATTGGAAGACCCATCAGAAAACAAGGACTTGATGAGAGAGTTAAATGTGAACATATAAACAATCGCAAAGAAGTATTTACTACCACATTGTCTTGAAATGAATGACATTCCTAAAGGATCATCTGAGGATATGTTCTGCTTCAACTCCTGCCTTCTCTAATACTACAGAAACCACAGCCAACCCGTTCATGATGGGGACACTGTGCTTTGCATGGACACAGCCCATAAAGGGATTAAGGCATTTCCCTCAGAAGGAAGTTTGGTCCATGCTGTATTATAAAACCTCACAGACAAATGTACACATGGCATGTGGGTGTTTTGCCCATTATAATCATGACAGCAAAGACAAATGCAGAAAACCAGAAAATATATTTGTAATTTAGAAGGAACAAAATTATTAGTGGAAAGCACTTCCAATCTGAAATAAATTCACTGCAAACCAGGTTAATAATGTTTCCTATGAAATTAATGGTCTGTTCTTGCAGCAAGTGGGTATTTGTTGCCAGCAACACTCTTGTTCAAATTTATTAAAAACCACTACTTTTGCATCATTGTGATGCAGTTATATCTACAACAAAAGGTTTGTGTAAACCTGCAAGTTTTCCATCATCTATAGCTGTTTTCTCCTGACTTTCAGAAGGTTACAAAGCACATTTAGTATGTTAAAGAAGGTAAAAGTTACGTTAAAAGCTGAGCAGCAGTTTCCAGCTTACTCAGAATAAAGGAGTATTCTTTTCTTCCAGCAATACAAAGTAGGTTAGATTTAGGTTCCTGCCCAAAGCAGCTGTTTTTAATTCTTCCCGCTATAGTGACTCTAACCCAAATTCACAGCTTTTTACATATGATAAAAAGTACAACAGTATTAAAAAAAAGCCATTAAAATGGGTTAAGAAGGAATGTAGAAGTCAGGAGCTTCTGGTTTAAACAATGAAAGAGTGACATGTGCCAGAGTCCTGTGGAAAATACCTTTCCAGCCTCACTCCTGGTTGGAGCTGGAGACATGGAGCTGCAGTAGTCTTGCTCCTCTCAGGCTGTCAGATAAAACTTGTTATCTTTCTAACAATAATTTAAAACACCTCCTAGCACATTCCAGCAGACTTTGAGGGGAAAAGATATAAAGAAAAAATAGCATTATACACCTGGACAAAAATTTTGGAACCCAACTGATTTCAAACAAATTACATCAACAATTATATGCCTCACTAGCATGAGTCATTGCTCTCAACATAGATGCTGTAGTGTCACAATAATTAACTATTTTCCCCCCATGAAAATTCATGTTAACTGTGCACTTACTGCAGTTCCTTTTCCCGGGCATAACAAGCAGGCGCAAAACAGCCAGGATGACTGTTTTGGGCATCTATATCCCACCCCTCCAACGTTGAGAAGTATATACAATTAGATCACCAACTGTATGTATCAAAACCAGTTAAAAATATGTTACTAGCTGTTTATACAGTAGTTTCAATCAACAAATCTAAAAGTCCTTTGCAAATGAGGCAAATCCCTCTCTTATGGAAGGGTAAGCTGTGTTTTACTAGAAGCAGACCCGGAGAATCCACATTTCCAGGCCAGGTGTTTATCCTGTAGGCTACACTCCATCTGGCAATGAGTCCTTGATTATGTAAGCAAATGAAGTGTCTGCACCCCTGAACACAATGCTGAAGCACACAATCATCTAATGTGTAAAGGCTTTTATTTTTTCTTCACTAAAACGTACTTGGATTTTCTCCCTTTGTATAGAACGACCATAACTAGAGGGACACTAGAGCATTGGTGGATCCACTGGTTATGCCCTTGAGAGAAATAAGTAAAACCCAACAAGGAAAGAAACAAATCTCCTTGCAGAATAATATTTATAATCAGAATGTACACAGAATGTATTAAACACGAGTGATAACACTGAGACAGCTAAGAACTGAATGTGACATCTGAGCCTTGTAAAACCCCCAGAAAATACAATAGGCTATTATGAGGCTGTAGGATACAAAGAGGTTTCAGCTAAAAGGCCTTATGTAAGCCTGCCCTGCGCTAGACTGGAGTCCCTCATAGCAGCAGTTTTATTACTCCAGGCTTAACAGTGAGACAAACATCAGCAAATCCATAAGGGAGAATGGGGGGGTGTTATACTCCATTATAAAGTAAAAGTGATAATGGCATGTAGTAATTATTAATTATTATACCAAGGTATGACTCCCTCTAACATGTCTAGACAAACTGTGTTCACATTCACAGCACAGTCTACACCACCACCTTGGACTAAAATTCTGGTAACACATGACTGACCTTCCTGTAAAGAACGTTTCCAGGCTCTATAAAATAGGGATAAAGTTGCAGGGCATGGTTGGGAAGGCCTGGGGTGGGAAAAGGGTTAATGTAGGAGTTTGAATTTTCAATTAGCACATGTTTAACATTAATTAGCACTTAGATAGATAGAAGATAGATAGAGAGAAGATATAATAATAAAAATGTTCTAGTTAGTTAAAGGGAGTTTCCTCCTTTTGCCACACACTGCAAAAAGCTGCAATTCAGGCTCTGAGCTAAAACGCAGATCCCATCAGCACCAGTAGATGGCACAAAGCATTTATTTCACTATATTCATCAGGATATTTCTTGTAATGTCACAGAATCGCCTATCTTCAATAGAGTGTTGTTATACATCCCTCTAACACACGAGAAGTCAATCATAAGGCATTATATTACTTAAAATAACTAATAGTTTAATCGAAACCCACTTAAAATATGTATAGCACTGAACAAAAAAATCTATCATATACCTGTATATACATTACATACCTTCAGCAGGTAGAAGTGACTACAGATTGTGAGAAATGTCAGGAATCAACTGCAGCATTTGCTAAAACATCCTGCGCCTTAGAAACTAAAATAAATTAGAACAGTGGAAGTAATACAAATCAGGTTAAACTCACACTGAGAGAAAAAGTAACATTTTAGATCTACATAAAGATTTAAAAAGAAACAGAAAATAATCAAGCCTTAAAAAAACCTAACAAAATCTGACAAGGAGAAAAAATTAAGAGCCCTAAATATTTGCCTGAAGAAATCTAATAGTTTATAACCAATCATACAACATCATCTATGAAATCCACATAATTTCTAAAGAACAGAAAAAGTAGACACTAAAGTACTTTTTATTATTTAAAAAAAGAATATACACCCTTCTGAAACACTTTTCTTTGCAGTTGCAAACATGTTGAAAAACCTTACTTCTGGGAAAGAAGGGAACAACAAGTGAATTATGCTGAACTATAGGTCCAGGGAAGTCTCTTATATTCTGTAGAGCACAACGCTTGCTCTTGACCAGTTTTGACAGAATTCTTGGAATATTACAGAAAGGAGAATCAGGCTACCCCACTCCACTTTCAAAGCTGCAAATATAACCTATAGCTACATAATTACAGGCTTTAATGACACTTAATTTTATATTTTCAAAGAACTATGATGACATCATGTCACTTTACAGGGCAAACCACTTAGCTTTATAGCTGTTATTCCCTGCACAAGCACACATTAAAGGCTCTGCAATCGTACAGAAAATTATGCTCAGATCTGTTGGTCAAATTACAGCTTAATAACATGAGAAAAATTGTAAATAATGTGAAGATTCAGGGTTTAATTATTTTAATAGCAAGTGATTTAGCAAATAATTATGAAAAACAAAGAAGCAGCAGGATCTAATGGGCTGGAATAGACAAGCAACAAGCCAGGAACTCCTGGACTAAACTGTTCATGCTAAGAGTGTCTTGATTTTTCCTTCAACCCAGGACAACTCCAGGCAAGCAAAGAAGCAGGCAGTGCTTATCCCTTCTTCCCAACACTCATTAGACCTAGTGATTGTGCAGATCAGTTCAACAGGTTGATCTGAAAGGAAAACTTTGTCAAAAAGTCAAAGAAACTTGGGGTTGGGATTTGTTTCCTG
>NW_008683232.1:51201-60292 GCF_000695815.1 Acanthisitta chloris
TGCAAGGGGACAACTGGGAATAGGCAGCCAGCAGTGGAAGAAGTGCTTTTATACACCAAACCCTAATTATACCACACTTGGAACAATTTAGTCTGGGACATTTGACTAGAAAATTTGACCAGAACAATTCCAATTTTACAGATAAACCCAGAAATAGCAGACATTTCCTCACTGCTGCAAAGACACCAGATTGGCATAACTAAATGACTTAATGAAATTTAGTGCCATGTTGCAAATCAATGTCATGACAACACTTTGCAGGGTAAACACCCTTGTTTTATTGCAGGGATGGACAGCTGGGTTGTTTGCCTTAATTCCTGAACTGCTCAGACATGGACAAAGCATTTCCAGGTTGATGTGGAGGGCAGTTACCTGGTCAACGATCATAAGAGATATTTTTCCCACTTGTCACTCCCAGCTGTATAATCACAGAGTGGTTTGGGTTGGAAGATACCTTAAAACTCATCTAGTTCCATGGGCAGGGACATCTTGCACTAGCCCAGGTTGCTAAAAGCCCCATCCAACCTGGCCTTGAACACTTCCAGGGATGGGGCAGCAGCAATTTCTCTGAGCAACAGGACAAAGTTCTAAATTCCTTGATCTGAGCTTACCTGGCAGTACATATTTGACCCTCACAGCTGATGTGGGGTGCATGCCCCTGCAGGGAGGTATGCTATGGCTGCTTCAGCATAGCAAAATTCTAAGAACACATTCTCCGGCAGAGTGAACTTGAATAAAACACCGCTTTGTGTTATGGGACTGCTCTGTCCTGACTCAGTCCTAGGTAGGCTGCAGGCAAGCACGTGCTGTTTAGTGTCTTTTGAAAGCCAGACACCTTATAACTGACTGATTATAATACTCAGTGTCAAGTAATAGTCCTCAGTGAAGATATTCCAGCGGATTTGGTTTACCTATTGGTAGAACTTTTGAGAGCCTGCTACCCTTGCTCAGCTGATTGCTGAAAATACACTATGCCCTTCCTTGTTCTTCTGTATCCCTCTGGAATTAGAGCTTGATGCTTTGCTGCTGTCAAAGCCTAGGCAATCGGTGGTGGTGGCAAATACTAGTCATATCCTTTGTACACAAAGCTTTTTACGTCCTCGTCACCTTCTCACTCCATGTCATCCTATAACTCAAACCAGAAGAGGTACAGACTCATTGAAGACCTGCTCCTGCTCTGAAGACATGGTCTGCTGTGCAAGGCAATGAGGGAAGCCTTCACAATCTTGATCATCCCACAAAGGGCTGAGGAGGGAATCAGAGATACCAGAGAGTTAACATGAAGCCAAGGCAAATGTCTGGCACATGTCTGGACATGCAAATTCACTCCTGACAGCAGCTGTTCCAGCTGCAGAGGCTATGCTGTCTCTCCACCTAACTCTTAGAACTTCTCTGTAACATATTTCTGCTAAAACAAGCTGCACTGAGTACACCTGCTAGTAGTTCATAGTAACGAACCTCAATTTGACGTATATTAGAGAATGGTAATAGAAAAAGCTCAGTTAGCAATTCTGAAAAGAAGTAGTAACAGGTATTAGTCACGTCTGTAATTAATATGTAGCAGCACTGATAGTCCTTCATGGTGGAACCAGGCAACAGTCACTGCACTTGCCCTAAAGACAAGAGAAATGTGATTCCAGGCTGAGCAAATTGTCAAGAGTTCCACTCCAAAGCTGCAAACAGTCACCCAGTGCTGAGGTCTTGCTTCTAGCAAGGCATCCTGTCAGTGGTGAGCTCCTGGTGTGGACAGATAGTAGAGTACAAACCAAAAGAAACAAACTAGATACCTTCAGGAGTCAAGTGAGAGAAGTGGTGGCATTGGACATTTCTGAAGGCTGCACCAGGAGAATATCTCTGTATCCCATGAAGGATGTCCATATAAATCCAGAAATGATCTGAAGCATGAATAACCTTGTCACAGCTACTGAAAGAAATCCTGCCCCAAAAGCAGCTGTGGAAAACTGCCTTTTGGCTCTGCTAGTATCCATGTCAGCTCGGGTGTGACACAAGATCTCCATCTATTAGAACCAGATTACTTCTCAGCTAATCTGATCTCCTTCCAGTTTCTGGGACAAGAAGATTCCATGGATTTCTCCTTAAGTTACAGCACTTAGAATATAGGAAATGCCTTTGCTAAGCCTATGCTGTGATTATAAACCCAATTTTATGGAACAGACTTGGAATTTCGTGAACCAGGATCCCAACAGTGTTGGTATACTAAACTATAAAACACCCACTAAAATCAGCATACAAACACTGAACTTGTACTTCATAAAGCACTTAGCAATTTTGCATGAGTAGTAATCTAAGGGCAGATTTGTAGCAGGTCAATCTCCATGAGCCAGATTTTTTTTTTTTCCCCCTAAGGAGGCAAATGAGGAAAGGTTTGTTCCAAGCTCAAATCCTATTGTCCACTACAAGCAATGTAACTACTATCCTCCTAAACTTCAGTAAAAATCTCTAATTAACAAAGAACTATGAATTACATTTCAAAGCTAAGTTAGTTAAAAAACCCCAAAACTATGCTAAGGTCTGAGAGGACTTTAGAGGTTCCTTCTCCCAACACTGGGGCAGAAATGAGGCATATTGAGTATGCAGACTGGTTAGTAGCCAGTTCCAAAAACTTTCCAAGGTCCTCAAAATATTATTTTCTGAAGGGACAAAAGACACAGCATTTATTGTTGCTGAAATTAGCTTCCCTGGGTCACAGACTACCATTCAAAGAGTGACTACAAACTAGAGGGTTTTTCTGCAGTCAAGGAAGGGAAACAAATGACATACTTAGTGTTTTAGCAACTCTTGCCACAGAGAATTTATTGTCTCAGAACAATGAAAAATGAATACAAAATACCTCAATTGATAAATGCTGGCTCCAGAGGGGGAAAACCCCACCCCAAAACCTTTTCTTGTGGGGATATCATGTGTCCTTGGCTGTGTGTGTGCACTGTGCCTCCAACTTCCAGGTCCTAAAATGTGTGGTGCCTTCAATCATAGTAAAAAATTATAAATACAAATTATAGCTCAGAGGTAGAACCACTCTTCTTTTCCTCTTGTGGGTAGCTATTGCAAAGCTACAATTAACCTCAATTAATAGGAAGGGTAAACTTTATACAAGGAATACGCTGTTCAGGTGTTCTTAATGAGAGCAGCACTTGGCACTGTTTAATCTGTCTGTAACAGGGAGCTCTGTTGGGGTGAAAATTGAAGTGCTAAACCTTAATCAAAGCGCAAAGTAGGTTTCCCCACCACCACCACCAAAAGCAATTCTGCTAATACAGTTAGAAAAGTTAGGAGTCTATTTGGACCCTGAGTGCATCAATAGGCCTTAATTACCCTAAACAGCCTCCTCTGAAACTCCTATCCACACACTGACCCATTTCAACTCAGGCAAAGCCCCTTGTCCTTTCTGGGCCACGTAGGAGGCTCTGTGCTCGGTCCTGCCCCTGCTGTGCCTGACTTGAGTGGACTTCCTGGATTCCTGACCTTCATCACCACACGTTTGTGTTATTTCTGACACAGTCATCACATTGCTGATGATCACTGGGCTGCACCCAGAGTCTGTTAGTGTCACCAGCCTTACCCAGCTACTGGAAAGGAATTTTCTACAATCCTTACCTTAGATAGTAGTGTAACAATTCACATCTTTTCCATTGCTCTTGCTGTTCCTTCCTTCTAGGAAAATAAGAAATATTCCAAGTGCCAACTTCCACTCTATTTACAAGATTGGTGGAACTGACAAAAAAGGTCACTGTCACTACAGATAAAAATAGGGGAAATTATTAAATCTTGTACAGAACTGTCCCCTTTATACTTTCTACTATGTTAAGACTTACATTTTCAAGTAATCATGTTTCCCTCACATCCCTTGTGATACATTTTATAGTCTATACACAAAAACTATTTCCTATTGGCTTTCTCAGTGCTAGCATAGTTCTAGCATAGTTCTAGCAACTATGCAAAAAGTTATTTACATCAGTTCTATACCTACCACGTATATACCTATACCTATCTTTATGCCATCAATCCAGGCTAATTATCTACATATACAAATCAATTTTAAATAGCATTGCCCAAAGTAGAATGTATAGGACAATGCATTGTAGAAAAGAAAAATTATTTAATTGAAGTCAAAGGATTTTGACTTCTGAAATTCAGATTTTTTTAAAACTTGTGTGCATCTGAAATGACTTTATTTGTATCTGTAGCTATATCTGTATTGGCTTTTCAGCTGTACATTTTTGAGGGGAGTTATAATGTCTTATATTTCAGACATACAATCAACTCAGTATGAAGGAGAGACAAAGACACATCACTGCCTGATCAGATGGCTGTTGGCTTGGGAATGTCCTCCCCTAACCTAAACAGGCAGGTACAGCAGATCTGAATAAGTTTGGGTAAACAAAGAGCTTGAGTAAGATAAAAAGCTTCAAGAGGATACATTTTGTCATCTTATTTTCCCCTTAATTTCTTTTGTATTCCCAAATTCTGGGAGTATACAGTTTAAGTCATTATCGACATGTCCTGCACCCCTTCCCCACTTCATCTTAGCTCTATACCCATCCCTACTGGAAAAAAAAATTGTTTTCTACAGCCACAGTGATCCATATCCAGGTTAAAACTAATCACTTTTGTCAGGTGAGATTTCTGCACTGGCTTAAAGCCTATGTGAAACTATGGTCTCATTAATCAGCAGATTTCACCTAATTACCAGCAGCCCCAAGGGATGACCCTGCCTCTGTAGCAGCTCACAGCTTCCATTCCCAAACTTGACGGGTTGCGTTCTCCCCTTCCATCAAGCTTGTGACCCAAATACTAGCACATATGAACAAATTCCTGTCAGCCTTGAGACCCAGTTTGTACCTGCAGTGGTCCCTGGCTCATAAATCACTGCTGTTCGGCATAGCTACAAGTTCTCAATAGAAATTTCTCACTTGACTTGGCCTCGCGTGTACCTTGTTGCACCTGATGTCAGGAGGCAGAGGAAGGTGTTATGGTAGGATGGGAAGCTGCAAACAAACCCAGGCCCCTGTTGCAGCACTGTTCCCTGATCCCCACTACAGGCAGTACAGCATCAGCCCAGGAAGGTCTTTGTTTCCCATTCTGAAAACCAGTTCCATGCAGCATTTCAGAAAATAGTGTCATTTTATTCCTGTGGAAGTAGAGAGCTTGGTTTGTGCTTCTGTGACAAACTTAATCTATCTTCTATACAAAAAACATCCATACAGGAGAGAGGGAAAGCCTTGCTTTTGGACCCCTTAGGAAACTCATGGGGCTTTTACAGGCTCTTATCCCTCACCCAGCACAGTGGGGCTGACAATAGCACATTTTCCTCTAGAACAATCTGCTGTATCCATTCCTCCACCAGAAAAACAACTGAACTATTCTGAAAGGTTATAGATTAGACTCCTTACTTAAAATGAAACATTTTAGTCTTCCCATTATCTGTTTCCATGAGAAAATCTCCATGCTTTTCCTTGACTTCCCCTTTTGTGTGGAGTCTAGACTATCCTAATAGATTTGACAATTTTTATTACATAACTTTGAAAAACAGACTCAGAGAATTTGATTGTTAGAAAAAATTCTGCTTTGAATAAGATAGGACAATGTGTGGCTTTTAAAAAACAAACCATGAATGCCTCTATTGTTGGGTTGCTTTCCAACTTGATTTCTCAGTCTAGAAAAAAGCAAAAGCCATTAAACATATTTTAGATTATGCCAAACTAATATCCAGAGGAAGATTTCCTTTTCCTACACTTCCTCCTGTGCATAAGGAAGTAGTGGAACTCTTCATGCATGGAAAAATAGGTTGCTTTATATGTGGTTTCTGCTAAGTAGCTTAATCTTAAACTATTTTTGGTGCCATTCTGACTTCCTCCACAATTCAGCGTTCTGGACTTCTTCTGAGTCCTGCTTTAGAGTTGGAAAGGAGAGAAAAAACTTGTTAGTGGTAAGTGTTAAATGGAACAGAGAGTTCTGCTAATGGATTATTGATCATACTTGAGTGACCTGTTGAGTATCACATGCAGAATGCCCTTCCTCCTTTGTATAAGAATCTAATATTAAAAATATCAGCATCACATTAGCTGACAACACCAAGCTGTGTGGGGCACTTGACACACTGGAGGGAAGGGATGTGCCATCCAGAGGGACCTTGACAGGCTTAAGAGGTGAAACAATGCAAACCTCATGAAGTTCAACAAAATCAAGTGCAAGGTCCTACATTTGGGCCACGGCAATCCCAGGCACAGCTACAGGTTGGGTGGGGAAGGAATTGAGACCAGCAATGAGGAGAAAGACTTGGGAGTGGCAGTGGATGAGAAGCTCAGCATGAGCTGCAGTGTGCGCTCAGCCCAGAAAGCCAATGGAACCCTGAGCTGCATCAAAAGGAGTGTGGGCAGCAGGTCAAAAGAGATGATTCTCCCCCTCTACTTTGCTCTTGTGAGACCCCAACTGGAATACCGTGTGCAGTTCTGGTGTCCTCAACATAAGAAGGACATGGAACTGTTGGAGCAAGTCCAGAGGAGGCCACAAAGTTGCTAAGAGGACTGGAGCATCTCCCCTGTGAAGACAGGCTGGGGAAGTTGGGGCTGTTCAGCCTGGAGAAAACTGCATGGAGACCTCATAGCAACTTTTCAGTATCTGAAGGGCCTACAAGGGAGCCAGAGAAGGGCTCTTTGTTAGGAACAGCAATGATAGGACAAGGGGTAATGGATTCAGACTGAAGGAGAGCAAGTTTAGGTTGAGTATTAGAAAAAGGTTTTTTCCGGTGAGGGTGGTGAGACACTGGCACAGGTTGCCCAGGGACATGGTGGCTGCCCCAACCCTGGCAGTGTTCAAAGCCAGGTTGGATGAGGCCTTGTGCAACCTGGTCTATTGAGGAGGTGTCCCTGCCCATGGCAGGGGGGGTTGGGACTAGATGATCTGTAAGGTCCATTCCAACCCCTAAAATTCTATGATACTTTGATGAGGGAAAGTATTAAGCAGAGATGTACATCTCTGCTGTAACCACAGATGTTATGGAGCATTTTAAACTCATAGAACCCCTTTAAGAGAAAAAAAAATCAGCATAAGTGTTCTTTCACTACTGTGCCATAACCACAAGCTTGTTTGGCTGAAACACTTCACAAAGTCAATTTCTACCTTCCTGCAACTAGCAATTTTAAACAAAGCAGGAGTGAAAGATTTGGCAGATGAGAAGTGTAATTTCATTTAATGTACATTGTCCTAGAAATCTTTTTCTCCAGTCCTGTGGGCTGTATGCTGACATGCATATTAAACCCCAGATTCAGAACCCAAAGTTCTTTTCCATCTACAGTCTAGGATGTATTGGATAGATTTGTGTTTAAGGCTAATTGCTGTTAGGTGACACTTAGCTAAAATCATACTATACTATTTTAGCTTTACCTCATAAAAAGTCACTTCTCAAGCCACTTGTGATACAGGCTGGTCAAAACAGTCACCTTCACAGAAAATACTGGCAGGGGAGAAAAAAACCACTAGAGACCCTGTGAATACAAACGGCTTTCAGCTCAGTTTGTAATGAAGTTACAGTGGCTCAAGGCACACCAGGTTTGCCTCTGTACCACACTGTCACACTGTGCTAATCTAGGCTTTCACTCTGATCCAGACAGCTCACTGCAACACTTAGAGGAGAACACATGCTTTTGATTACTAATTTGCTCTGTGCAGGCAGCTCTTAAGACCTGTACTTTCTTAATTATTGAAATTTAATTCTCCAGTAAGAAAACACAACCAGCCATCTTTCCTGCAGCCCTGGAAGGGAAGATGGAATCACAACAGGCCTGTCCATTGCCATGTACAGGTTAGCCACCTACACTCACATCTTCTTTGCTTGTTCCACATTTTGGGAAGTAACTGTAGGTATTTTGACACAATCCTTTCTTACAGGGAGAGGTGAAATTAGCTTTTGACATGGAAGGTGTCACTGACATTCCCCTTGGAAGTGTGGTGACCTCTGTCACAGAAGGAATGTGTGGCAGCTCCTGTTGCAGTGCTGTTTTCAGTCCTCATTCTATCCTGCCTACAAACCTGCTTCTTGGTATCTGGATATATCAAAACAGAGCTTGCAGGGATGCTCCCTTAAAATAAAACTCTCCAAAGGATTCTCACAGGGGAAAAAGGATTCTAAGGATAGAAATAGTCTTTTTTTTTTTTAAGTCCTAATTTTCCCTTCACAGTGGAAAAGACCATCCACAAAGGAATGTGATCAAAGACTAAGTTTAGTCACAGGTATGACAGAAAAAACAGCATTTTAAAAATACAGCTTGCCAAAGGCTGAACAGTAATTCATGGTAGACTGAAAAAGAAAAATGAGCAAAAAGACAGTAAAGCTTACAACAGATAAGAAAATACCATGTAAATTAAGGAGTTCGCTCTAAAAACCTGAAAAAAAAAGTAATAACCAAGAGCACTAATGAATTGGATCAGGATTGCTTAAATACTAATGATTTACAGCCAATTATACTCAAAGCTACAACCCCATCTTCAAAAAACTTGGGAAGAATGTTAGACCTTTTACTTCAGCAGAGTGTTATGTGCCTAAAACTAAAACCTGCAGATTCCTACCTATTGCCTCTCCAACAGAAGCCTAAACAGCTATTAGGTTTCTACTCCTTTCCCCTTCCTACCCCTTTCTTTTTCAGGCATAATAAAGATGTTTGTTGCTTTCCAAAATGAGCAAAAGAAGCTTGGTTTGGAACTCTAGGGCCATGTACATCACTTGGGAAATGCACTTGAACTGAGAAAGTCATGATGTAAGGATAGCAAAGCTGTAAGTGTGACACCATAGAAGGTATTAATGGCTTGAAGTTACATGTGCTCACTAAATCATCATGAGGACAGAGCTTCACCAATCTTGCAAGTATCAAAAATTTACTGAAGACAAAACAATCATCTTTGGTGTATGCACTCAGATCCCTAACCCCCTTTACAGTGTCTCTTACTTTGGAACACAAACCCTACTAAATACCTTGTAATAAAAAACCCTTAAGGTGCTTTAGAAGTTGCAATGGGTTAGACCAAAATATAATGCTAAGAAACTAGCAAAAGCAGATGGGGGGGGGGGGGGGGG
>NW_008683232.1:60312-67365 GCF_000695815.1 Acanthisitta chloris
ACCACAACCCCCCCTCTCCTGGCCAAACTCGTAGAACTAGTGAATGTTTCAATGACAGATCTGGTTTAACAGAAGGGTGACAACTTTGGGTTTGCCTCCTTGAAAGATCTAATTAGCATGGCTTTATAGCAGTCACTGTGTTAGCAGAACAGCTCTGCCTGGGGACACACACCTCAGACTTCATACCAGCTTCCCAACATGCTTCACAGCTGCACAATCTAAAATCAACCTGTTAGAATTTGGGTAAGATTTATTACAGCTTAGTTCTTGAAGACGATTTTTTTCTCTTGTTACAAGTATTACTATATATCTATATAATGCAAAAGGAATATAATGCAAAAGGAATATAAATACCTGTGTTTTCTTGTTTACAGACAGAGTCAAATGTTAAAGAATTTTTTTCCATAAACATTTTGCAAATTCACTGATTTGAGGGACTTGACTAGGGGAAGGGGAAATTTCCCTTTGCCTTCTGACCTCATTTGGGCATCAGCACAAGTCACATGAATATGGCAAGATTTGCCTAGCAGAATTCCGTTATCAGTGAAACACCACAAAGATTACATCCTAAAAAGACTGCAGATGAAGAATTTGTCCCTTGTAATATACAGTGGGTTTTATCAATATTAGGTTTGATTCCTTCTTAGAATCTGTTTTTTTGTGGTTTTGTATGTACTGTGAAAGTTACTTTACAGTTTTAATGCCCAACCCTTATTTAGAACTATTTCAATTATCTTAAAATATGAATGAATCATTCATCACTTTAGGAAGTTTATTGATGAACATGTCCCTATCTGGTTTTCCCTCAGCCATGTTTTACACATCTCACACCTTTACTCTCTCTTCCTAAGTGTTAATTACCAATCCTCTCTGAAAATGTGCCCATCTATTTACAACATATTGATAATGATATGCCCAGACTTAGCAACAATATCGTATGAGTAGTCTCAAAATGACTTTAGGCCTCTGCCTGCTGCTGTTCCAAGTGATGTCCACAGATATTCCCCAATTATCCTAATTATATTGTCCTTTCCTTTGCCCTGTCACCAAGCAGAGGCATATCTAATTTGCTCTCACTTTCTCCCTCAGTTGTTACTATTTTCCAAGTTTTCCCTTCTACAGAACTTCATTTTTTCCCCCCCAAGGATACATCAGTTTATATTTCTTTTCTCCACTCACTTACATTCAATTTCCTGTTTCCAAGATTTTTAGATTATGTTGCATTATTTCTTCCTACTTGTGTTTGTAACTTACAATCGTCTGCAAATGCTGCTAATATTCTTCTTACAGCCTCTCTGAAATCATTCATCTGGGACATTCATCAAAACAGACTAGTTGTTTTCTTCCACACAAGAATAAATGAAACAAGATGCAAAATTAGTTTGGTTAGTAGAGACAGTAAAGTCAAACAGAAGGAATTAAAGAATAAAAAAAGTACATTAGGTCTCTCAAAAAGAAAAAACATAAAACAATTAAGAACACCAGATGCTCAATGAGAAGAGAGATGCTTAGGCAGGATTAGTTGTGCCATTTCTAGAATGACATGAAGTAAGAGTGTAAGGACAGAACAAATTCTCTACATTCCTTTCATTAGCCAAACATATTTCCTGGTCCTGCCATGTCAGTAATGCTAGAACTCATCTGGACAGCTGCATGAGAAAGTGGAAACTACAAGGCATCTTTCCCTGATCTCAGAAGAAAGCGTTAGCAATGGATACTGTGTGCTAAAGCAACAACTCTGCAGTCATGACACACCCCCATCAAGGGATGGTTTGGGGAAAGGGCCTTCGGTGAATGAGGTGGAGGCTGAAGCTGTTTACAATGACATTCATGACATTAACAGATTGTTTTAGCTGTGTGTTGCCCAGGCATCCTTGGAAATTTACAGCTGGCAATTTCCTTTGAATGCCTCATTCCTTTCACTTCAGCCTCACTCAACACCTGCCTTCTCATTCCCTTATTAGCTCTATTTTCCTCCCTTCCTTGCTCTTCCCATTTACTTGTCCTACTTCAAAGTCAAGAAATTATGACACTAGTGATGTTTTTCTGTTATTTGTATGACTCCTCCCGCAATCAGAAGCTCAGCTTTCCTAGATGCACACCACCCAAGAAAATCCTACTGCTCCTGGAAATGCTCAGGAGACCAAATTAACCATAGCTAAAGGAAATGATTCCTCCCTTCCTTGCTCTTCCCATTTACTTGTCCTACTTCAAAGTCAAGAAATTATGACACTAGTGATGTTTTTCTGTTATTTGTATGACTCCTCCCGCAATCAGAAGCTCAGCTTTCCTAGATGCACACCACCCAAGAAAATCCTACTGCTCCTGGAAATGCTCAGGAGACCAAATTAACCATAGCTAAAGGAAATGATCTGCTAAACTGCTAAAGAAAACTTACAGGAAGGGTGTTCAAAACCCCACAAAACTATAAAGAGTAAAACCAAAAATTGCATGAAAGATAAAAGGAACAAGAGTACTACATAGCTCTTTAGCTTCAGGGAGAAAACTACTAAGTGCTGCTGTCCCATTCACAAAGCCTTCACTTTGTGAGAACCTCAGACCTCAGCGGCGCAGCCCATCCCATCACCCAGAACAGTGTGTGCAGGGATTAGACAAGCATTCCAGATATATTAACTACCACAAATTGTAGGGCCCTTGTGAAGAGCTAACACACCACAAGAGCTTAGTTACTTAATTCTGCTCATGTATCTTCCTCTTCCACCTTGGGTTTGTGCTACTAGGTATCCCCTCACCCATGCTTTTCCAGGCTGAAGCAGCCCCTGCCAGACTTGCATGGAGTTTCCAGTATCTTTCCTGTAGTGATGGGCAAAACCCATGCATGGTGTTCCAGATGCAGCTAATGAGTGAGCAGCAGAGAGAAATAATCACTTCACTTTATCTCCTGGCTATGCTCCTTTTGATCCAGCCTAGTGTGCAGTTAGCTTTTATCGTTACCAGGGCACACTGCTGACCTGAAACCCAAGCAAATTTTTCAATTGATTTCAGCAAGGCCTAAATACCAGACTGAACATCTAATAAAGGAGCCAACAGACAGGGAACAGTGGTAACAAAACAGCAAGCATAAGCTTCCAACAGCTACTGATAGCATGTGTCTGAGGGAAGTTGTGGGCCAGAAACACTCATCCTGGTAAAACAGCTGATTTTCACACGACTGTCCTCAGATTGTGAGGGAGCCTTCACCTGGCTCTTTGCAGGAGAGATGACAAATGTTCAACTTTCCCACGCTACAGCATGTGCAGCCACAGCTTGCACAAAGTCAGGGCCATTTCTACAACAAATTAAAATGTTATTTGAGATAAGCAGAGCCAGTGAAACCGATGAGCCAGAAATTATCCTCTGCTCAAGCATGGGATTTAGCTAACAAACTGACAAATCCAAGGCCTGTTGTGTTTGTTACTACTGCAATTCATTAAAAACACATTTCATTCTGGGGCATTACCAACACCTGATGAATGCATGAGAAGCTGCATCTACTCCCCAAAGGGTTAGCATTCAGTTTAACAAACTCATCTCAAGGATTTAAACATTTTTCTCCTACACAAACACAAAGAGAAAATAGAAATGAGCCTTCAGCACAAGCAGGAGTTAAAAAAAGAAAATGACTTTTTGGTCTCTTAGATCAGTTTGTTTTGAATACCAGGGCTAGCTGGAACATCAAAACACACATAGGACTGTTTATTCTAAGTGCTACAGTTATACAGCCCTAGTTTTAACCCACCAACAGCTTGCAGTGTCTATCCATCCCATTGGAATCACTTACAAATTCAATCCCATCAACTACAGTGCTATCTTCAATAAGAGTCACACTGCCAAAAACTACAGATTTGCTCATTCTTGCACACGCCAACCCACCAGAGCAAATAATAAGGTGAATTAAACACAGCCCTTGGTTACCACCCTGACACAATGTTACAGGGCAGTTACTTTTATAAGAAAAAGCATTCACATTGCAGCTCTTCAAATCCCAAATGCTGCTAAAATTCTTCCACAAAATTGAACTTAAGTACACAAAAAACCCCTACAAGAACAAACAAGCAGTTCTCTGTGCATGTGAGAAAAGCCTCTAAGTTAGTTTCCATTTATAAAGAGCAGACTAAGTCTAAATTTGTGGACTTGCAAACTAGAGACATGATATAAACGTGGTCACGAAGCTTCCACAAACACCTTCTTGAACTAAGGTGAGCTCAGATACACAACTTCAATCACATTTCCTGCCCCTCACCTCTCCAGCTGACCTGTGGCTATGTTAGTGCCATGGCTGTTTACCAGTAACACACCACACAGGACCTGATTTGGCATCACATGGTCTTGTATCCTCTCAGCTTCTCCCCGAGACAAACATGTATCTGGACACAGGCATTATTTCCCCAGCTGTCCCAGAGAGCAACCGCAAAACACAAACCCACAAAGTGAAGACTGAGGAACTGGAATCCCCACAGCACTTGCAGAATTTGTAAGACAATCAGAACAGTGGAAATATGTGTAATTTATTTATTTAATGAAGTATGTTATGATTTCTGTTCTACTAGAAATCTTTGGGGGATCAGTGCAGAAGCCTAACTTGGAATTGTTATGTGACGCAAAAGGTATGAAATGAAACATCATATGGAAAAAACACAGGTCTTGAGCATAATCCAGTAGTTTCATGGCTGAACACATTATCTGTAAAGTTAGAAAGGTAACAAAGACTTCCAAAACATCCAACAAAGTTTCCTTTTTGTGACTAAAGAAACAAAAGCACCAGAGAAAAATAACCTCCTGAGAAGGCATAATTCTGTTCAATTCTGAACTACTATATATGCTTTCCAATGTCATAATTTCACACTATTGTAGTGTTGGAGAATGGCTAACAGAACAAGGACATACTTCCATGGAGGTGCTGTGTCAGCAAGGAGACCCCTACTAGCCAAAGAGGAGCAAGAGTCGAGCAAAGGCTTATGGGAGCTTTGAGCATATAACTAAGAAGTAGGCCTCAGGAGTTTAGCTTCTCAGCATTAGAAGTTATTTTTGCAGCATAATGTTGTAGCCAAAGGACAAGCTATCTGGGAAAGCTCAGCAATGTTGCAAACCCAAGGATGAACTATTCTGGGAAAACAAAGAAGGATTCTCCAGAAAACAGAGATTTCTTCACAGCTGCAGCTGCAAGCAGATGTACTATATAAATGTAACCTGTAGAGCTTAGGTAATGCTAAAGTGAATAATAGGTATAGTTGTCCTGCAACCTAAGAAAGTATACAAATGTAACTTTTAGGGTTTAGGTAATGGTAAAGAGAACAATAAGCATAGTTATTCAGGCACTGTATAGAAGAAGGACTGAGCTAACAATAAAGGAGATCTGCTTCCAAACTCACCATGAGTCGTGCATTCTCCCACCGATCCGCAACATTGTAGTGCTCAACTAGCTCATTTAACACACTGAAACAAGCTCACAGGATTTATACACACACACACCTGTTGATGAACTCTTGGCTAAATGAGTTAACTTCCACTTAAGCCTACCCACACCTTACATTCTTTTGTAGAAGCTAATTGATTTTTAAAGCAGCACAAAGCTCTATTTAAAGCTAAGCTTTAAGATACTGCCAGCAAGTACCACAGCATTACATACACAGCTGTCATCTATAATGCAATGAAAGTTACGTAAGTTCTAGAGAAGAAATTGTTCTAATAAAGTTACCAATGTTCTGATACAACTTCAACATTCATATAAGAAAATCTTGAAAAAAGCTTTATTAAGCCAGTTCTGTAATTATCCTCAAGAACACAAATACTAAAATGCTTTTGCCAACAACAAAAAACCCCCCCCACCTTTTGGGATAATAGAAAACTAAAGGAAAAAAAAAAGGAAGATTTAGGCAGCTTAAACCCCTAGGAATTCTAATGTCATTGAACACTTTATGTTGGCATTCACAGCTTATAAAATGATCCCAAAGCCCTTTACCAGATGTTTTTTTCCTCCCTGGTGTCTCACTCTGTCCATTATTACCCTGAGTATTTCTTTCTCTTGTAGCTGTGCTACAAGCTTTTAACAAAGCCAGGGAGAATCTCTAGCAGGGTCAACCAAAAGCTTCTTAGAGCCTCTAGGTGAAAAATAAGCAGTAATTGAAAATATTTTATTTCATATGCCAGGAACTCAGACAACTACCAGGGCAGACTACTTAAAACCACAATTGATAAATAAGTTATATATGTTCATACAACAGCACAGATCTTACTTTTCTAGTGTAAGTTTGGCAAACAATACAATATGAAAAATGAGCCTTTACGCATCCCACTGAATACACTTAAGAGTAGTCTACAGGACTGCTAGGGAAACTTTAAAACCTTTCCAAAAGACCAGTACTAGAACTTCCAGATCTTTGCTGTGCTTCCATTTTGAAAGAAAACCACACACAAAACAAAAACCCACCAGAGCAAACCCAAAAGTTTTGCCCAGTTTGCTTAAGTTTATCCAGTTCAGGGAAGACATTAAGACTAGGCAATACAAACTAAACAGATTATTCCTAGAAAGACACTTAAATACTTCATAATAGTATCCTTCCCATGTAAGTGAATCGTAAGTTTCTATTATTTAAATAAGGTGATGATGTTTGAAGAAATGGATACACAGGTACAGAGTACCATCATTGATAAGAGCTTCTCCACATGCAAGCTGGTGAGAACATGCTCGGCTCCTTCGGTTAGCTACAAGGCACGCAACGACAGCGTGCTGAGCGTGTGCCATCGCCGAGCAGCCCTGAGCGCACCCCTGCTCACATCTGGCCCACCAGCATTACTCACGCAGCTCCAGCTTTATCTGTGGGCAAAGCAGCCTTGCTTGGACCACACGTGGGAGGCTGAGGAACACAGCTGGTACCCAATGGACAGAGGCAGCAAAGAGGGGACGCACCAAACCCGGAGAGCACAGGACGCCTGGGTAGGGGCGGCCAACTCCCAGCCGGCAGCTCACAGAGACCACTCTACGCCTGAGCTACTCTACTCCTCGCCAGGGCAGGACACCCGTGAGGTACAACTCGCCACAGCCACGCAGCC
>NW_008683233.1:0-3322 GCF_000695815.1 Acanthisitta chloris
TATTCACCAGAGGACAATGGGGAGAGACACAAAATCATTTTCAAGTATTCTAGACAGTTACTCTTGAAAAAAGAAAGAAATTCCCTGCACACACTGTGACCTTCACTGGGTGTAAATATTTCCACTGGTCTGCAAGTGTAACTGTGAAGTACAAAAAAGGATCTCACACAGCATTTTAACACCTCTCCAAATGAAAGAGATATGTATTTCCACTCCTGCTGGCTTTTCTTATTTGGTTATTTTATCTATTTTGCCTTTACCGCTATGGAACTCTTAGATAATTTCCTCTGAAAACTACTCTTCCCTGAAAGCTAATGTCAGTCTAAATACGAATAGTCAAACTCTTCATTAAGGAGCTTTCCAGACTCACAGTGGCTCACAGGAGCATCTAGATATTGCAGCAGAGCTGGTTGTAGTGTCTTCAGCACCTGGAATCATATTTGCCTCAAGTTGCACTTCCCTGTATTTAATCATTTGAGGTCATCCATAAACACCTACATGTTTAAATCAGATGTTTCACCTTCAAATGCCTATGTCTTAGTGCTGACAAAGTATTTTTCTAGCTCCACACAAAGCTTGCAGCATTCCCCCACCTACTTTATGGAAATTATATCGTGTTTCAAAGCCCTAGACCAAATCCCCTGGGTTTGTAAATTTAGCCACAACTCAGTTGAGAATCCTTTTGCTCAGAGGCAAAAAAAGGGGAACTCCTTACTAAAAAGTAAACAGCCCTGGTTTAGGCTTAGGATTCTTGCTCCTCTCTAGCTGGACAAAAGTGAAGGAATAAGAGACACTACTGTCAATACTGAAGACAGATGCAACTCCATCAATTCAAATCCATCCCAATTCTGTGCTGACAGTATTGAACTGTCAATACAAGGGAATTATTTCAATAACGAGTACAACCTTGCCCAAGAAAACTCGAGAGTCAAGGACCTAGAGTTGGATACTTGACTTTCTTTTTTCCCCAGAAATGGTTGATCTATGTAAATCTGCATAATTTTCTCTAAAGAAGTCCCCACACCTAATGTGGAGGAAAGAATCTGCTACAATATTCGTGTGACCTAATTTTTTTCCCCTCTTAATAAATCCTGATAAAAAGAAGGCACAACAAAGGACAAGTAGGTCCTAATGGGCTCTCCAGGGACTGAAAATGCTTCATTTAAGGATTTATTTTTTCAAGAAAACAGTACTCATTGTTCCTTCAGAGCTGTCCTGGTCAGGAACAGGAGGTGGCAGGAAATCATTAGGCAAAGAATATGCATGGGTCATAGGTGATATTTTTGAACTATTCTGTTAAACTACTTTGAATTATTTTGAAAACATTTTGAGGGGCTGAAGTACAGTTATGTGCAAGATTCTACAGGTTGACAGACAGCTGCCTGATTCCACCAACCCTTCCTGTTTAGACACTGACAACAGCCTCTTAGATCATTACTCAGACAAATCTATTTTATATGTGAGCATCAATAACTTCCTTTTGGCTCACTTTTCCTCTGTAGAACTTCCTATTACCATATCACTATTACTGGATCACTGACTGCCAAACGTTCCTAACACTGTTATGAATACCAGTCACTTACGTATTTTATCATGTTACAGAAAATAATAAATTGTGGCCATTTTAATAAGCATGTTTGTTATCAAACTGTGTTTTTCAAAGCAATCGTCAAGTTGTTCGTTGGCAATACATTTTATAACACAATTTCTCTGTTCTGGATTAGTGTACAGGCCTACATGATTTTGGCAAGATACTGACTGAATAATTATACTTAGCAAATAATTATTAAACCAAATGTATGAGATCTATAGGATATAATGCAAAATTTACTTCTTTGTTTACTGCTGGTGTTTCTAACTAGCTGTGTCTATTGCGCAACAGTTTTTTTATCCCATTTGGATGATGGAGACTTTTTAAACAAGAGAAAAGTTAGGTACAAAAACTCACAAAATACAGTGATTTCTCTAGATGTCGAACTCTCTAACAACTATGTCTCTTAGTAGATGTCTGCATGAACAAATCTCTACTTGAATGAATGTTTTAGAGAGGAGCAAAGAGAGGCATGGATGTGGTAGAATCACTGCTGATGACTGCAATAGGCCTGAACATTTTTGAAAAACGCTCAGCTACATTTGCCTGGATTTTCTTTGCAGTTGTATGTTTCATAAATACAGAAGGATTCCATTTTAGTCAAGCTTCCAAAATCACCCTTTCTGATGCATACACCACAGTCCCTTTGGAGATAAACAGTTAAATCTCTACTACTTGGTAGAGATCAGCAACATTGAACAAGGGTAGACTAGGAATTGTGCCATAAACTTCAGTTATAATCTTAATAAAAGAGCTGGAAAGGAACTTGCTTGGCTTTCATAACATCTTTTGTGGGATTAAGAGCTGTGGTAGTGAAGAACGACCATGGTTTTAAACTGCTGAACTTCATTAACTCCAGCCTCAAAACCAGAACATCTTTGTTGGTGACAGGGACAGTGGGATTGAGTGCATCCTCAGCAAGTTCACAGGCAACATCATGCTGTGTGGGACAGTTGACACACTGGAGGGAAGGGGTGCCATCCCGAGGGACCCAGACAGGCCTGAAAAGTGGGCTGATGCCAACATCATGAAATTCAACAAAGCAAAGGGCAAGGTCCTACACCTGGGTAATGGCAATCCCAGGCACACCTATAGCTGGATGGAGAAGTCACTGAGAGCAGCCCCACAGAGGAGGATTTGGGAGTGACAGTTGAGCCACATCTCCCTTTCCGCCCGTCAGTCAGCTGCAAGGAGACTCTAGGAGAGGGACCAGCCTTCTGTAATCACAGAATCACAGAACCAGTTAGGTTGGAAAAGACCCCAGAGACCATCGAGGTCAACCTATGACCTATCACCACCATGTCAATTAGATTGTGGCACTAAGTGCCACATCCAGTTTTACCTTAAACACTTCCAGAGATGGTGACTCCACCACTTCCCTGCGCAGTCCATTCCAATGTCTAATCACCCTTTCTGTGAAGAAATTCCTCCTAATGTCTAATCTAAACTTCCCCTGGTGCAGTTTAAGACTGTATCCTCTCATCCTCAGGTCCTCAACACCACTCAAAGAGTGTATTTTTGTTACCTTGGTAGAAATATCAGTGCACAAGGTAATGTACCAGTTGCCCCTGTGCAACATGAGGGCTGGAGACTGATGGACAAACACCAGCAAATCCCATGATGTACTTTCCCTAATGGAGGGAAAAAAATTTTGCGGAACCTCTTAGAGAACACCTAGCCTGTATTTAGGGACTACCATATCTCTTTCAGAAATCAAATTAGATATTTTCC
>NW_008683233.1:3337-66253 GCF_000695815.1 Acanthisitta chloris
CTCACAGATGAGAAGCTCCCTGTCTTCCTTTGCCTGCATGGGTTGTGAAAAGGGTACAGTCTGTGCAGGACTTGGCCACTGCCACATCACAGGGTGAATAGACTCTCATATTTGCATGTTTATATACTTCCAATCCTTCAAAACTATTTACAGTTAATTTCCAAGCCTCTATAAAAATAATAGTTTTACACTATTTGTGTGAAAATAACAAATAGTCATTTCTAATCACTATGATTTTTAAAGTATAACATATAGTACGTGTACAATGTGCCTGGTTGCACTTTCAGAGATTACTACCAAAATATCTTTTACATTCTCCAAGTGAGATGCGAAAATCATGTGGAAGCTTTAAAAGCTCACATTGAATTACTTGATTTATGTTCTTCCACATACATTAATTTTTAGTACCATGCAAATATTTGTATTGGCACAGTATGCTCTGCTCTGGAGAATTTAACAGGATTCATAAATTGTTACAATATCCCTCTGTTAATTTAATCCTTTCACAGTATGTATTATTGTATGATATCTAGGCAGAAAAGAAAAAGAAAAAATAAGCCTGGAAATTGCATAAAGTTCTATAATTATTACAGCATTAAAATTCTGAAAAAAACCTTCAGATAGATTTTTAGTCTGACTACTCCTAGCTACTCCCAGACTCCTCAGTTTTTATGGGGGGGATTATGCATATATACTGCCTGGCTGCACTAGCCATTGACCCAAATAGATTCCTTCTGCATCTATATTCCAATAAAGATGCCATCAAATTGGTAATAACAGTAAAAAATGCAAAGTTCCAAGTATCTCTTCTTTTTTTTTTTTACTGCATGTAAACACTCCTTGTTACAAATAACTAAACATTGTTGACTTTTATGATTCTTGATTTCAGTGAAAATAGAATTTAAGGCATTTTATGAAAGAGCAGTCTTTTTCTCGAAGCAAGAAATAAATAGACAGTGTTTGTTAAAACTTTTCATTCAATGTAGCAAACTGCCAATTTTTTGCCCTTCTGGTTTGTGTTAATTTTGGTTCTTTCTACCAAACAGGATGAGCCCAAAGCAGTCAAGCATGTATAAAGGTTAAAACACCCTTGAAAGGCTACCCTGTTCTTGGCTATAATCTCCTCCCACAACTCAAAGGTCCTGCTTATTAGCATCTCTAGTATTGCTTTTAGGTGTCCAGAATCTCTTCATATTCCTTTTAAGTTTCCACAGGGGAAAATGAAAGTGTCAAAGAGGAACCAGGCTAAGGAGAACCCACAAACAGACAGGTTTTTTTGCAAATATTTATTTTTCTCATCTTGAAACCTCCAGGTATGTTTGATTTAAGACACTGAAAGAGCAATCATTCCAGCTGGTAGAAACTTTTTCACTAAGCAAACACACACAAGGATTAGAACCTTAAAAGTGTTCATGTTGCATCATACCTGGTGGCAATTAAAATTTTCCCGCTAACCAGCTCAAATGAGTTGCCAAGTCAGCTGAGCAATCTCACAGATATTTTTGTGACATTTTACTAGCAGTTCTGATGGATAAATGGACCTCATTAGTAAGTAGGTGCAGATTTCTAGTGATAACTTTTGCTAACATGAGACATCTGCAAATATTGTCTATTGACTTCTTTTTTCACAAAACCTGCTCTGCACACACACATGCTTTGTGCAAATAGAAGCTATTGAGAAATATGTATTCCAGCCTTGGTTGCAGAATTATACAAGTGGCTTTTTAAAGGAGAAATAAAGGTCTTTGCATATAGTGGGTACATGAAGATTATAGAGGTAGCTGTTTGGCCACAGCAGTCAGTCCTGGGGGTCTGCATGATGCATTTTAACAAGAAGCCAACAGAAGCTGACAGTCAAAGCTCTTTGAATGATTTATCTGGATAGCTCATTGAGGAAAGTGGGTGGGAAGCATGTGGAAAAAAACCCTAAATTTTCCCTGTTAAGTGAATGAAAGCATAGTTGTTCCAGGAGCAAAAATGGCACTGGTGCCCTCCAGTAACCATGGAGAGACATATTTCAGAGGTGTGATACACCAAGCTCCTAGGCAGAAACAGAGGCAGGAGTCCTTCATATTTTTGTGATGTCAAAAGTTAGCAAGATGAGCTTGTTAAAGCTCAGGCTTTCCAAAACGGTTGAGCCTTCACCTCTTTAGTTTCCATCTTCCCCAATTAACCCCAGCTCTTCAATGTTTCAGGGGAAGTACCAAATCCCTGCAGAATCCCACCCAGTTTAGCAGGCTTTGTCAAAACAGTTTGCTAAGGTCAAACAAAGCTGAGGAAAACCTGCTGTAAAAATTGAGAGCCTTAAACACTGTCCTGGTACATTCCTATTAACTTAACAGTCTGGACTACTTTTAGGGAAAACACACCAACTCCTGGAGAACCTTGTCCATCCAGAGCGTGTCAGACTGAATAGGAGCCAGGGCAGCTATTAAAGGTGATGTCCAATAAGGTTCTGAAAAGTTAACATTAACCCCATTCTGTGGCTGCAGGGAAGGCAAAGAGCAGGAGAGACCAAATTGCTCAGACTCATGCTCATACCAAAACAGTTCTCAGAACCTGAGAGACTTAGTGGCAAACAGTATGAGAAATCACCTTTTATTACCACACACACACACCAGCCCACAACTGCAGATACACATTGAGAATGTGGCCAACATCACCACTCCCAACTTCTCTTGCATCCCAAAGTGACACTGGCCTCTTGTTGAATGTTTCACAAGGAGCCATTCTGCACTGAAATATTATACATTTTTTTTCTTGAAATGTCATTGTTTTGGACTTCTAGCACACCATTAACTGATATATTATTTTATGTGAGAAAAATCTTGTTTGCATCCCCAGAATGGAGTACAGAGAGATGAAGGAGGAGTGCACAGCTAACACCCTCCCAGGCCCATTGCAAGATTCATTAGGCCACCTCATATAGGAGGACCTGAAGTTGGAGAAAAGGATGGATCTAGATGATTTGGGGAGGAACAAGCGTAGGAAAACAGTGGGGCAAGGGGATAAAAAAGGGCCAAGATGCATGTTAACAGCTACTGGTCGATATGTTTGTCTGGCTATGTTCTGGATCTGGTCAGCACAGTATCTCCTATCTTCTTATTAAATTCCATTCTAACTCTTTTTCTGGGTAAAGGGTGTCTATTAGGTGTACATGTATTTGTGAGAGTGGTGAGTGCAGCAACTAGGGTCAGACTACAGGTTGGAGGGACTGTATATGCACACACAAATGCACACATATACACACACACACACACACATATATCTATATCACAGAATCAATTAGGTAGGAAAAGACCTCAGAGATCGAGTCTGCCAAAGAGTGGAGCAGGATGAGGACATCAGTGTTGTCTGTGTTTGTCTGAGTGCTCTGAGTGTCTTTTAAAATAGAATTTTACCATAGAAATCATGTTTTCTCTGTTAAAAAAAAAAAAAGGAAAAAATCAGTATTGTACCGTAAACAAAACATTCAATGATACCATGCAACACTATTTCCAGGCCCTACTCATCAGTAAAATGCCCTACCCATAATATAAATGTGTGTCCCATTAAGGCTATGATGACCAGCCTCCTCATTCAAAAGAAGAAGAGGGATTTGGTAACTTTTCTATTCAGGTAATAGTGTAGTTCTTAACCAGCCAAAGGTGAATAGTCAGTCAGTCACATTTTATATTTCCAGTATCTTTATAATGCATAGAGAAGAAACCTGGAGAAATGTGATGGGTAACTGCTTTCCTAAACTGAAACTATTACTGATTGTAATTAAGCAGCACAGTGTTTTCTAGGCAAAGTATTGCTGTTCCCACCCCACCCAAAAAATCTGGCTATATGCTTAACACTCCTAAGAAATTCACTTGAATTCTTCGAAGACTGCCATCTTGTCCTCTTTTTCACACTAAGAAAACAAACCAAAAAGAGTTTGAAATGTTACAAGCTGTAAAAGCAAGGTATTTCTCAAGATGCCTAAAAGCAGGAAAGAGTCTGATCCAGCAGCACATAGGCTCCAACAACGGAAAACTTTTGCAATACAATTAACTGTTCTTTAAATTGTAATCTTTTTGTTTAGGGCAAGCTGAAATGATGCATTATCTCAAGGTTTGGGTGGGGTTTTTTATAAATAACTGGAAATGATGGCTAGAATTTTCACAGCAAGAGCTGAAGGGCTGTGAAGATGTGAACAGCAACAAAATATGGTTTCAATATGTCAAAACGTCCCCCAAGGAAACCAGATAGGGGTGTACTGAAAATTAAGCACAGATTGTTGGGTGATGAACAGCACAGTCCTGTACTTACTAAATAATGTTCTCGGTCGTCTCAGTAACATTTGACTTACAAAAAGCAGCAGTGATTTTGTTACAGTAGATATGCAGCAGAAACAACATAGTTGGTGGTCCTAGCTTTTACAGACTGTTGCTTTAACACAGTCAAATAGAACAAATTCTGGTGATTTCTTGTTGGACTAGATTTCACTCTCTGGGCAACATGCCATGGAGTTAGGGTCAGGGCTCTGTGGGCTGCACTAAACATATCTCTTTCAAACCAACAGGCACATCTGACTGCTAATCTTTATGCAGTATTCATTAGAGCCTTACTGGCCCTGCCCTACCCATTATTTACAGCAAGCCTCTACATGTTAATTTAAAACACTGTCTACCAAAATGTTACAGTTTGTTCATCCATGGTCAAAAGCATAGCTGGCACTGAAAATCAGAACCAGTTAAGAGGGAGCAGAAAATATGCCCTTACACTCATGAGTTTTAAATAATATGTCTAGTTAGTATTTCACATCACAAACATCAGTATCTCAAAATGTTGAGACATACTCCTGCAATTCGAGTGTTCTCTCCATGTAAAGGCAGACCTGACACAATGCAGAGAGAGTGCTGACCCTGCTCCAGCCCTGCCTGCTCTCCTGAGGTGAGGCAGCAGACAGCAGGCTCCTTTGAAAGAGCAGATACATCCTGGGGTACCTTCACAAGGGACAGAAAGATGAGAAAGTTGTCATTTCAAAGAAGGAATACATTAATAGCCTTCAAAACTAGGCTTCAAAACTTCACCAAACTAGCTCTCCTAGCATGGCAGATTAACTCAGCACTGCCCTTTGAATCATTTTGGTGCCAAGAGGAGATAAACCAGCTATCTGCAGAGCAGGCAACTATGTGTAAACTGTCCTTGCTGAGCACATCAAAACTACCCAGACTGCAACTCCAGGATTTGGGCCAGAACCTTCTATTGCTGCATTTATACTTGCTAATTCTTTATATTAATAGAGAGTTTGCAATTATAGAAGAGAATAAGATGCTAGCCAGGATTTCAGTTACAATCCTTGTTTGACAGTTAATATGATTAGTTTCAAATTATTGCATAGCTCTGTGGGGTGTACTGGCAGGCTCCTGTAAAGTAGAACTGTAGTAAGTTATGTGAATAAGAGTCTCAGGCTCTACACAGTAACAGTTTATCCAAATACTTGTGATCAATTACCTGGATTCTGCTGTTATCCAGCTACTCTGTCACAGATACTCAAATCCACTATCACCCGCTCTGTCTTCCAAGATAATTAGCACCATCGATCACATTTGTTTAAAACATTAAAAAAAGCAGAGGAACTGGGAGCTTTATACAGGCAAAAGCTACTACATGTAAATTACATAAATACACTAGAGTATATAATTCCAGTATATTACACACTACAGTATCATTATTCCTTAATGTCTGTGAAAGAACTATGGGAGCCCACAAGCATCGTTCTCTCTTCAGCATTTCCCAGATGCCACAATGAAATCCTCTCCAGCACCACTGTACTCCTCAGTCTGAGGAAGACTGCAGCCAGAGGGAGTGTTGGGGCTGGTTCTTTAAGAAAAAGGCATCCCACACTGCTGTGGCTGCTGCTTAACACACAGGCACTGCAAAGTACCTTAATTCCAGGCTATTCCTGGTACTTTGTTGGTGTGTGGTAGCAGCTAAGACTAAATATTTTTCATACCAGTGCTTTCATTAGAGAAAGTATGTTATAGTTTAGGAATTCTCTAGGAATATATTAGTTCCATATTACCAGAGATGAAACATGACTTGTAAGTATAAGGACCAATGAATTAACATTGCACATAGTCAAAAACATGATAAGGTAAATGTGGCACCTAAAATCAGGCCAAATTCAGTCCAGGTAAAAGGCATTCCATTTTATTCTTGTACTTTTTTTTTTTCTTCAAAACGCAGCATATTCACAGTGGGTAATTTACCCAAGAATTTAGCTGCTTTCATCTCCTAGCTGGAAAAACTACCAGCAAATGTCATTTTCTGAAAATTATTTGACAAACATGTTCAGTTACATTTTTTTGTCTTTAAATATTTGTAGGCTTACGGAGCCATGACAAATATTTAATTTTTATTTTTTAAGTGTTTTTTGACTAATACAGTAAAACTGGTCGGAAGCACTCTGTGCCATCTTGTCTCCCCTCTCCTGGGAATGTGTTCAGTCCATTCTGACAGCAGTAATGTAATCTGCTCCATCCTCAAAATTGTTTTCTGTTTATAATACTAACAACCTTCACTTTTTCAAAGCATCTTGTGCTGCAAGAGTTTGACAAAGAACAGCCTTCACATATTATCATGATACCAGAAATTATAAAATAAAACACAAGTAATTGAAAATCTGGAGGAAAGACTAGTGAATTGTTTTACTTTTCTTCTTTATTTATGCAATTTTCTGCCTATCAATATTTATTCTATTTTCCCTCTGTTAGAAAAAGTATACCACCATCACCACCACATGGGAAGTATCTTCCTGGGTAAGGAAACATTAGTATAAGCAAAACAAGCTTGAGATATGTCAGAAAACATTACCAAAACCTTGAATGAATTTAAATAAAAAGGTTATTCTATTTACCTTCTAATGCTTTGAGTAAAAAAATCATGTCTAAATTTGAGAAAGAAGAACTATAAGATGCAATAAAACAAATAGGTGGCAAAAAAGTAAGGTAGAAGTTAAATGTGAAACATCAATGATTTTATATTATTGACTTCACAGAAAAATTTGAGCTCTATTAGAAATAAAACTACAGGAGTAATGATCAGATTATATAATACTAGCATCAGTAAGTGAAGCTAAACAAGTATTTGGAGACTGAAATAGTTTACAGGTTTGACTTCTAGATTTGTACAACTGGTAGAGAATTCAAAGATAAATATTTCAGACTGTTTTATTCTTCTTTCAATTAGGCATTGAATGTTCATTTGAGAGTCATAGAAAATTTTCTGTGAAGGAGGTAGCTCCTAAATAAAAATGTAGTCTCTTTTCATAAGAATCTTGCAGTATTCTCAAGCAAATCTGAAAATGTAGTCTCTTGAATCTTGCAGTATTCTCAAGCAAATCTCTTATCTGAGATAATTTTGCCAGAAAAGTGTACTGGGTTTGATATTATTTAGACAGAATTCGTAGAACATGCATTAGATCTGACATTAAACAGAATTGTGATGGAACACAAAGATTACATGATAACATTCCTGCCCTCTGACAGCTTAAGATACCTGTTTTGAAAAGTACATCCTCTTGAATCTGAAACTTGCTTTCCTTAAATTCCATTAATTTTGTATGTGTGTGTTTAAAATTCACTGTTCCAAAAAAAAATAAATCTGAAACTTTGTTACCTGCATACTCATGCAAAACAGGCATGAAAAAGATGAAAGTGTAGGTAGGGTTTATTCAAGGAAATAACTGTAGGAAACCACGTGTTTCCACCCCCCAAAGGCTGAGTGGATGAAAAGGAAGGATTAATTATCCTTCAAAGGTGCCTATTTCTATCAAGGGAGCCAAGGGTAACAAGCTGATACTTAACTTGTAAATATCTGAAAGCAAGTAAGGAACACTGCTCCTATGACAGATTTTAACCCATTGTTGTAGCTGCCTTTCTAGTGTGGCATGAAGGTTTTGATTTAGGACAAGTCAAGCATAAGATCCCTCAGTAAAAACTACATTTCTCAGTACATTTGAAACAGACAGATAACAAATCCTTCCCCAATCTTTTAAACAGGAACTTAATAAAGCACTGTTGCACATTGCTGAGAAAAAGTGTGATATTCTCCAACACATCAAGTCTCATGAGACACAATGTTAGTGCTAACCCTGAGTTGAGTTTGACTAGATGACCCATTAGGCTCCCTTTCAGCTTACCTTGCATGTATCTGTGGAATAAACAAACAAAAAAAATCAAAAATCATTAATTTTTCCAAACTTTCCAACACCTTCAGATTCAATAACTCCCCTGAGTGTTCTGTATTCTAGCTAGAGCAGATATTCTCTAACAATATACAAATCTATATCTACACAGATCCTCTAAATCTCTGCTTGCATTGATATGTTCCCCGAGGATTTACCTTCTGGTATTCAGAAGATTTCTAGAGGGAACCCACTCCTGCTTCTGTCACATTCTGAGTTCCACATTTACCTAAAGCAGTAGGGAACAAACCCTTCACCTCCAACAGATATTTTTATTGGTATTACAGAAAAAGATCATGCTTATTCTATTTGTTTTTCCAATGTCTGCTTTGTCAGAAAAAGTGTCAGCAAGACTGCCAATAACAACAACAACAAGCAACATTTCCTGTTCTACCTTCTAGAAGGGAGTGACACTTTCTAAAACTCTGTTGGTGGTGTATTTGACTACAGACTGAAACAAAAGCAAAACTGTGGGGTTTAGCCCTCTTAAAAAGATATATCCTACACAGTGAATGAGTTTGATCATCTTTCTGTAACCAGCTTTCAGGAAAGCCCTGTTGTGCACTTTGCTTCTAACAAAACACATTAAAGTACTTGCAAAATTAGAGATGTGTAAAGTAGAATATTGTATTAAGAAGTATTAAGATGTGTTAAGTAAAATAGTGTTGCATCTGATTTTCTGCTTCTGTGTTGGAACACATTTACAGCCCAGGAGCATAAGGATTTTTAAGTCAAAGTATTCCTGCACAAAATGTGGCATTATTAAACCAGGTTTTCTTGAAAACTTCTGGGTTTCATAAGCCAGCAAGGTTAAAGAGATGACAAGACTTTTCATGCTTTATGCAAAAGATATGCAATAGGTGTGTGTCGCTAAACTCTGAAGAATCATCCATACGCAATGGGTGTGAGTCGCTAAACTCTGAAGAATCATCCATAGTCAAGTTTCATTTCCAAGTGAGTAACTGCTGCATGTTTGCTTGACCTTTGCTGGCAACACACACCTGTGATCAATTTGCAGCAGATAATAACAACAGAATTCTCTGAGTACGAGTATTTAAAAAGTAACTAAAAATCCATCTTTTTCAACAACCCTTAACATTTGTCACCTAGAACCTGCTAAAAACTTTTATCTGAACACCTCAGTATTTTGTTCTGCATTGTCTGACAAAATTTTACAACAAAAACTAAAATACAGCAGAACTAACTTTACTTTGAGAGAGGAAAGAGGTTTCTCCTGTTGTGGTTACGGGAGTACCTAAGATGTTCCATTCAAGTTCACGTTTTTCTAGTGGAGAGGTTTCTGGACATCTGGTTTCCACACAGTACATTCTTTCCTAAGATTTCTATGCCTCATTTCTAGAGCATAAAGCATTATTCAGTTGAATAATTTGTATCCTAAGGCTCTGAGGAACAGTAACATGGCTCAAAGGACAGAGAGCATATCCTTAGGCATTTTAGCTTCTCTAAGTGGCTACTTCCCGTTCTTCCAGCAGTTTCCTTTGCAGAGAATCTGCTAGCAGTGATCACAAATCACAGGACAACTTCACTTATGAAGGGATCTCAGGAGAATGACTAAAGTCTCAGAGTAACTCCTTTAATGGGACGATAGTTCATATAATTGTTAAAGGTGCTTCAGATGAGCATCTGAAACATGGCAGTAGGTATGGAAGTCAGATGGTCCCATTGCCTCCGTGGGATCTATCCTGGGTAACAAGCTGGTGTAACAGACAGCACAGAGACAGCCTGAGGCTGAGGACAATACAGGAGAGCACACTGTTGTAGAGCAAGGGACTTAGAAGGTCAGAGCTTACAATGAAGATGATGTCTATGACAGTTGCCTTGATCACAGTTGCCTGCTCTTGCTACTATAACATACACTTATGAGGTAGCAAAAATAAACCCTTACCTTTTCTTCTTGTTTGGGAGCTGATGAGATAAAGGCTATGGGGTTTTTCTAGCCCATGGAAACATATTAAGTATCCATCTGTTCATTCTATGGCTTCTCTTCAAGTGGGGAATTGTTCAAATACAAACCTTCCTGAAGACACAGCACTTAAGCAGTTTAACAGAGACAACAAACCAAGAGCTACTAAAAAACAAGCCAACACTGGGATTAAAAAAAAATAAACAAAGAACTCTGAGGGTAGATCAAAGCTTTTTTCTGGAAGAGTGAGCTCACACAGTAAGGAGCTCTAATCTGGGTCACAGCAGTAGTCATGCAGCTCTGCAGTGTGAATTGTAGGCAGGAGGAATTGTAGGCAAAGTGAGTCAATACAGGGACTAGAAGACAAAATATGTGTCCATACAGGTGAATACATGCACACATATGGAACCAACAACTGGAGACAACTCAAGGAGAATGTTCGTTTGTACAAATGGAGGGTAAAGAGGGGAAGAGGGGAAGAGGAAATGGCAAAGGAGTGATTTATCCAGGTCTACTCAGCTATCTTCTGACACCAAACCTGGCTTCCGTTTTTCTACACGTATGCCTTGCTAAGGCAAAATGAAATTAAGAAACACAAGACCCAGACACTAATAAGAAATCAGTATGCTTCTCCTCATTCTGTTCAGTCTTCCACCTACCGTGGTTGTGTGTCCATCTTCAAAGGGCAACCTGCTGAAGAGGACTGAAGCTTCTGCTTTACCTTTGGGACTGTTGCCTCTTTTTTGTTTCAGGGTCACTCAATACACAGGTGTGCCAAACAAGCCCATACTCCATTGGATCAGGAATCCCTCCAATTCAGGAAGCAGATGTTGGGATATTATTTCTTTGTTTTTTGTTTCCCTGCTCTTTTTTGGAGGGTTGTTTCCTCTTCTTTTTTTTTTTTTTCTCTGAACAAAGTCAAAACAGACTGAAAAGGAAAAGAAGCAGAAAAACCCAACAAGTACAAGTTTGCTTTCTTCTAAAAGTTGTTCTGCACCAGCCAGACCAGATCAATTTTTCTTTTAATTACTAATTAACTTGAAACTTGCTTTGAATTTTAAGAAAATTAATAACATAAACATTGTAGCTTCCTCATGCACAGAAAAGGCAGGTGGATTGGATCACATTTTTACTGGTCAAAATAAGGAGCAGAACAAATGCAAATGAAGACAGCGTTGATGCAAGGTCAAAATTACTGCCACAGAAATTCTGTTCCTTTTGCAGCTGTTACAACCCCCATTCAGTCAGATGTTATTTTTTTTCCTCATTGTCCTTAATGGTTGGCTTGTAAAAGAGAATTGTATGGGTTTGGGTTTTTTGAACTCTTCCTAAATAAACATTTCTGAATGATCATTTCAAGTGTTTTTGGAGAAAACTTGGAGTAAGCCAGCAGCATTTCTGTCAAATCTGTTGTGAAGCTAACATACAAGTACTTCTGCATATCAAAGCAAAAGGACTTGATGAAGAGTCCAGCTGTCCTGCTCCGCATGTCACAGGAGTTGTTTTCTTTTCAGCTTCTGCAAAACAGCCTCAGGATTCCAATAGCCAACACCAACTTTTGCACAAAGTTATTTTTACCAGTATATTTTTCCATGTTCATGATCATTTTTAGTGACTTTTGTTTTTCTTCAGTGAAGTGACCAACTTCAAAACAAAGGTACCATTTATATATGACACTCTATATGTTAGAAGAACTTGAAGAACTCTTTGGTTCAGAGCTAAGCATTCAGAGATTGAGGAAGGCCAGTATGCAAACTACCTAGGTAAACTTAATCAGGCAGTACAGGCTTTCATTACACGAATGCACACAGTCATTTTCTGTTGTACTCCTATCATCACTTGGCTATTGTATTATGCTCATTGCAGTGCTTTATGCATAACCTGATTTTAACTCCTTAGAAGGAATTTCCTTGGGGGATTGTTTTATTGGTATTTCTCATCTTTTTCCCCTCAGTTCTGCTTTTGTCCCTCTTTTTGCTCCCACCAGGTTATGCCATGTATAGACACTAGTAAGGTGGTTGTAAGCAGACTAGTTTTATTTTCTGTCCCAGTATCCAAACTTGAACCAAATGCTTATGGCCAAACTACACATAAGGTACCATTTTCAAGAGGAACATGACTATAGTGGAACAAATGAAGGGAGTATGTCTAAGCAACATAACAAAAGTGCATGTGCAAAGTCTGGCTCTTCCTACGAGCTAAGATGGAACTGAGCATGATGAGCAAGACTTTCCAGACCTCAGACTGCTGAGCTCTGGAAAGTCTCCCAAATGTGTGTAAAATACAGTCTCTTTGAGGTGAATTAGGGCAGATAATCATGAGGTGTACAGACAAGACAAATTTCAAGCCTCATTATTAAAGTACATAACAGTAGAATTTCCCAAAAACAGAAATGCCAAAATTACTACCTTACCCCCACACAAGCCTGATTTTTTCCAACTATAAAATATAAAAACCAACGTGAAACAAAGTTATTGCATGGGAAAATGTAGTCCTAGCTTGGCAAAATTAAAGGTAACTTTAAAAGCAATTTTAAAAACAAGGTTACAAAGGGTTTGATGATGGGAAACATCAAGCAGGCTTATCCATAGATAATACTACTGAATACACTTGCAAAATGCAGAGATCTTACAATGCCTCTTGTGTCAGGTAGATACTTCTTTTCTAATAGGCTTCAAGCTGTTTCTAAATAAAACTAATTTCAAATCAAGCAGACATTTTAGTAAGACCAGCCCACTTCTGCATGATTTTCTAATTCCTCTTTGTCTCTGCATCCCCTATGAAAGTACAGAATCAGATAGATGTGTTGGTTTAGCAGTGAGTAGACATGTCACGTCATATTTTCACTTTTTGAGCTCACAAATCACATAATAGAGTTTATTTCTGCAGTGTTAGAAGGGTGTTCAGATGTCAACAACAGTAATGCAGACCAACTTTGAGCCCCAAACACTGTGCAGTCTAGGTTGACTCTAAATATTTTTCCAGCATATGAAAATCCTACCTAACAAACCCATCTCAGTACATATTTCTAACAGAGAGGGGAAAGTTCATTGGCTAATCAATATACTTTGAGATCTCTATTTATATCAATCATGCAGGTAACAGACCATTCAGAAAACCAAAGCTGACTGACATTGTGAAGAGGATGTAAAATCACAAGAATTTCACTACCAGACTCTGCTTCCATTTTTCTTTGGCTTAGCAGATTTTCTTGATTTTTTTTCCATTTAGTATATCAAATTTACTGTAATGTCAGGGCTGGAGGGGGTATATGTCAGCCAGAACTGAGTGTCATATTGCTTGCTAGGTAGTGGCTTGATCTTTTCAGTATTTGCAGGCAAGTTTTTCCTTCTGACTTCTGTTAGCTTCAGTATGACACAAGCAATTCTGTGGCCTTTTTGGGGCATGAGGAGAAAATGTCACAGGCATCCATTTTCATTTCTTCCTGTTTGCATAATTTCTGAAGAGAAAAGCAGGTTGTCCTGGAATCTCACTATGCTTACTGTCTCATGGCCATTACTCAGATAGCACATACAGGGCTCTGTAGAAACCCCAGAGTTGAATGACAGGTCCAGTCATTGAAGTACTTGTGATATAATGCTGCAAAAGATTTGTCTGCCAGAGAAAGCATTCACAAGATCTGAATTGGAAAGTCTTCATAGCATAAAGCCTACACACCTAAAGAGCTCCTTGTAGAGAAGAGATAAAATGCAATGGTACTGGGTCAAACCTTAGTGAATGTGCTTTAAAAGCATGCAAAGTAATGTTTGAGTTTATTTGATATTGTTTCTGCAGATCTATCTTTACATATAGTCCTCTGCAGGCACAAGTTTAAAATACTTCCATTTTCAACTAGTGAAGCACCCTACAATTCAGTTTGGCATAAAGAAAATATGTTTTGCTGGTGATGATCTACATCTTCTGAAGAAGAATTTTTAAAGGAAAGGATAGGCTAAGACAAGTTGTCTTGGTTTTTTTCTCACCAGTCCAAAAGTTGGCATAGTTGTCTTTTGCTTAGTCGACTCAGCTTCTAAGAAAATAAGAACAAAAGGGGAAATTTGTAAACGAACCCTGTGTCAGTGAGGCTAACACCAGCAGTAGGGTTCTAGGCAGAAACTCACTAAAAGCATAGTTTAATTCTTTGGTTTTGGTAGTAATAATGGAAGCAGCTTTCTAAGAAAATCTGCTTGAATCAGTTTATTGATGACATTTGTGAATAGCTGAAGTACTCAGCATGTAACCTCCACCGTAAACAGAATCCAGTAGGGACAGTATATACCTACCTAAATGTCAAGCAAAATTATTGCAATTTTTTAATGCTCTAAGCCTTCTTGAGAAAGCAAACTCTTCAGGTTCAAACATTGTGCATTTTATATTCTGTAGCAATAAATTTTGAAATATGTCAATATTGAGAGAAGTTTTTCAACTATGTCACCCTAAATGTCCTCAGTATGTTATAGAGCAAATAGTAGTGCAGGTTATGTCGTAGGAGGGAAATTTTCTTTGGCTGTTCTCTTGCCAACAATAGATATAAACCAAATATTGCTTAGAACAAATATTTCTTCTGAGACTGTTTCCCAGACTGCCAAAAGATTTATAGCATTTTTCCCATTGAGATTGGCTTGTATACAAAAAAATTCTTTATGCAAACAAGTAAGATTAAAATGTTTTTTTCCTATACCAAATAAATATATATTGCAAAAATCCCTCAGACTTATAAAAATATATATACTAATTTTCCAAGATGGAGAGGCAGTTGACACATGCTATTCAGCTTAACAGACAGTACTGAAGTCATCAGGGTGCTTCATAGAAGGCAAACTAAAAAACCTGGCACAGTAATGGAGCAGTTAAGTTCACCTTAAAAGACCTATTATTTTTACCTAGCCCATGATTAGTGCATTTTCTTTAACATTCTCTCCAAATGATCTCATTATTTCTCTTTATTTATGGATGGGCAAACCAAAATATAGAAGGTAGAAAGGCAATCAGTAAGGTACAATCAATTTGAACCTAGACTGCATGACAGATACAGACTTGTTCCTGGTCTCCTTTACAAACCTTGGCTGCATTCTGCCTCCATGGTTGGCCATGACCTGCCTATGTACCATCCCTTTGTCCAAAAGGGGTGTTTTTGGAAGAAAACACTGGTACAGGATCAGAACCCATAGTGCCCTCCAGTAGGTCCTTGGGCTCCATGATCAAGAGAGAATACTGAGAGTACTTCCAGAACTCATCTGCCCCATGAGTAAGACAACCATTTTCTATGTTAACAACTTCATGCTTGTCACTCTCTTCAATTTTGCTGAAATAAAAGATATTCTTGATCTCCACCAGAATGGAAAATACTTTCAAATTTTCTTAAAATTAGGTGACAGAAATTTTAGTTATATGAATCAGATTATTTTCCACAATCTTTCCATTAGAGAAATTTCACATCACTAACTTTATTTCTCTTTCTATTTTCTGGTTTTGTCCCTTAAGAAATTTATCCCTCCATTCCCCTATCTTGGCTGGTTTAAAATTTCCTAACATTTTCCAGTAATCTATGTTTTCACAATTCATTGGAATGCAACATTTTCCTCTTCAGAACAACCCCTCATGAGATACGAATGCTACAAATCAGCAAACACTTCAGGCTTGTTGAGAGATAAACTCTACATGATATTTGGAATAAAACCAGTGAAATCAGAGCATCTTGCAAAACCAAGTTCTAATGTATTTATGCTTTGGCTACTATAAACCATTTCATTTATTTCTCCATGAAGAAATACATAGAAACAAGATAGCATATATATATATATATACACATACATTCCTTGCTAAACCTACCTAGGAGGAGAGAACCTCTTTAGGAAGATGTAGTAGTTTTACAAATAGAAGACTATAGACAGTCTCAAGGCTACAATACTTTGTCACCAGTATGTTTGGGTTTTTTCCTACTATGAAATATTTCTGCTATGAAAAACAGGGTGGAATTATACCATAACACATCTCCAGGGCATGAATCGCACCACTAACTGTTTCTTCACCAACTGTTACAAGAGAGAGAAGAAAAAACAGATCTTTGGGCCACATGGCAGCACCCACTTTACATGGAGGTGCAATACAATGTGAGAAGAAGCAAATTGTGCCTTTGTATATTGCAGTTCCTCAGTGGAAACCTAAATCTTTGCCTTTTCTAGGAAATATTTTTATCCTGTGCTTCCTGCAACCTCTGGCTACCACTGACCACTAAATCTCCCTCTTTCCCAGACCTAAATGCACCTATCTGGAAAGAAACATAAAACTTGCACAATTTTTATCCTAATCTTATAAATACATGATTTACATAGGAAATTACAATTTCAAAAAAGTCACCAAGAACATGATGATGAACACCATCTCTGCTTTAGAAACAAGCATATTAATACAAATAAATTGTGTATGAAATGTCAACATCTCATGTCAAGATCCTGAAGCTGTGGAAATGGTCCTTAAGGGATCACACTTGTCATCATTCTTAGAACTATATGTGAGTAAAAATAAGAGACATTACTTTATTCAACATGGAAACTTCATTGCAGATTCATGCACTTTTAAATGCACAGCTCTGAATCTTCCTTACTGTTCTATGCCAGTAAGGCATAGCGCAAATCAAAATAAGGTGTCAGGGATTCATTTCATGAAGCTCTCTCTCCAGCTCTGTGTCTGCATTTGGCTTGTACTTGTCTCTAGGACCAGGAACAAAGGTTGAAATCTGAATCCTGCTTGCACCTCTGCTGTTCAGTCCTCAAGTTGAGGTTTTTGCTGTTGATCCATGTTGCAGAAACCACCACAATGGCGTACCTTAAACCAGCAACACAACTGCCTAACATATCTGGGTTTTTATTGTAGCTCAAATGTGCCCAAACAACATATGTTGGACTTCACACACAATTCTTGTTAAATTCCCTAGTATTTTTTTTAAATCTCAAGGCAACACTGTCATTGCTTGGACTACTGTGAATGCAAAATAATTACAGATGGAAGAGCAACCTGAGTACATGCCGTCCGTGACAGCTTTTTTTGATATGACAAACCTGACAGACCAATGGCCTACAGCACTTTTGCTCACCTCCTAAGAACAGGATGGGTTTCTGCTTTGACTAGAGCTTCATCCAACTCCTGATGCAGATAAACAATATGATATGAAAAGGCGTACACTGCAAACATGCAACACATTGTGAAAAATAATGCTTATTTTGATAGAAGGGGAAAAAAACCTTAAATTGAGTCTTCCTATGTTTATAGATGTCTGTAATATTTAACATCAGGTCAAATTTATAAAGGAAAAATTTCTGCCAACATGAGGGAAAAGCATTAGGGTTGTCCAGTGCTTTGTACTCTGAAGCATTTGACATTTGTGAGATAAAATGATTGTGACACCTTGAGCATTTTTCTGGCAGGTGATGACAGTCCCAGAGTAACTAGAAACTTAGAAAGAAATCCAAAACTTATATAAACATAACCATAGAAGTCAGACTGCTTCTTCCCTTGGTAGCTCTATGACTGCTGCCATTCGTTGAATCTGTAGAAGTTTTGCTATGAAAGTAGCCAGAACAGTTCAGGCTCTCTGTCATTGTCACAGGACAGAAAGATGGGATCATACGATGCAGTGAAAGGTGATATTTCACATCCAGAGCTTAAAATTACATCTAGCCAGCCTTGTGTTGTTTAATTGAATCATGAGAGCAAAATCTTTCTAAGGTGGTTTGTTTTTCCTGTGCCGTAAGGTAACACTTTCCATACTCTTATTTTGTAATTACTGGTCCACACTGGAGCAGACACTAAAAAAGTTCATGCCACTCTTTACATGACAGCTGTCAAAAAACATCTGTAAAGTTTTTAGTCAAACAAAGAAACACCTCTAGAAATTATTAGATACCTCTGCAGTCTAAAACAACTCTATCCCAGGTGGCTTTTATGTCCTTTATTGTTCTCTTTCTCCTACCCACTTCAGAAAGGTAAACAAAACACTTAGAGCAGGTCATTCTGATTTCCTTTCAGATTCCTAGCTAAGCAAGATCCACACAAAGCCCCAGATGCCTTAAACACATATGATGTATTTGCACCTCTACCTGTTGTGTGCTAGTGGTACAATGGATTCAGCATTACCTCCAAAAGTAGCCATAGGACATGCCTCATAGAAAATGCACTCAAGCTTCACTGCTATCTGTGATCCATTCCCCTCCTGCTCTCACAGCACTCGTGGTCATTTGATTAGGGATATTTTTGTATGGCATATTCCCTTTAGTATGTGTTTATGGACTGGTTATCCAAATAAATAATCTTTACACACAAACAGAAATTTCCCTGATAGCCTCTTTATTGCTATCCCTATCAACTGATCTGATGGCAAAACTATCCTTATCACAGCAGTAACACTTCCCCTTTCACCTGCCTGAAGCATGGTTTCAGTGGTTCTCACATGCCTGTCCCTGAGCAGCACTGCCTTGCCATGCTCTGTGTCTTTACTATGTGTGTCCACTAATGTGATCTCCCCTTATGCAGTGGCTGCACAAGAGACTTCAAAAAGACTGATCACATCTTCTGGCTTCCTGCTACTCCTTGTTTTATAAAAGACCTTCCACAAACAAGAACAACCTTGTGCTGTCAGGTTCCCAGGCCTTTCATCACTCAAGAGAAAAAGTCCCACATCCATTGGTGGAGGTGAATCTAATGTCTGTTAAGCAGCCCCTTTGTCTATATTTGTCAAATTAATCTCACAGTCCCACTAGCAGGGGGTGTGATTACATTCTATGCCAGTCAAGTATCTAGCCAGTGTAAAAATCCTTTCCATTTCCTTGACAGATATGAGAAAACAGCTCCTTCCTAGTTTGTGATGCTGTCTTTCTGGAGTTCTGGATAAAGAGCTTATATAGGTGAAAAAGCACTTCAGCCTTTCCTTCTTCTGATGTCCAGCTGCAGGGACACAGGGTCCTAAGGTCTATCCTGTAGCATCCTATACAGGAAAAGCATTTTAAAAGATTGTTTTCAAGCTTCTCCTACACGCAAAGCCTTGAAGTGCAAACCACTCTCTACGTATTTTAAGAACAGCATGTTTCAAACAATGAAGGCACTAAACAAAAACCCTTACTAAATCAGGCAGAATATTCAGAAGTCAAATGCTTAAAGAAAAGGAGAAACTAGTAAATAAAATAGGTTAATGAACTGTACAAACACATAATGATACAATCTGCTCAATAATAATTTGATGCATTTCAATATTTCAATTCCGTTTTAAATTTTCTCCTGTGATAAGCAAAGTATTGGGAAAAAAAAGTTGGATATATTTGTTGAGATGTTATAGTAACATGGGTCTAGATCTAAGCTACTGAAGGACAGAGCACCAAAAAGTCCTTGGGAGGTCTGAATCCTCCCATTTGTTTCTGCTACATCCTTTGGCATCACAGTTCTGTTACTCAAAGCAGCCCCTTTTCTCTGGCTTTGAGGAAATCAATTATGTTCATCTGCATCCAGGAAGTATTTGCAACAGTTTCGTTCACTTTCCCTCACCGATTTTTGAGGGGTTTTTGTTAGTTTTGATTGGGGTTTTTTTGCTGCATCTATGTAAGCTACTTCGCTTTACAAGCTCTTCACAATGTATCAGCATTGCATTTACCACCTCTTATTCAGTGAGCTCTGAGCTCAACTGGCTTGCAGACCTAGTCCCCATTACCCATTTATTGACTTTTTAAACAGGAAAGGCTCTGTTCATTTTTGGAGGATGCATCAATAAACATCTGAATAGACTTGCCAACTTACTTTGAAGCTTTATCCCCCCTATCTCCTTTCATGCAAGGTCTTCAGGAACATTAATAAGGGCACTTTGAAGGGTGCCTGCTGAGCCTGTCTTGATGATTCTGTTCTTGGCACAAATGTGGTCTTTTAGTAATACACATAATCATATAAAACCTAATCTGTAAAAGGAATCCCAAGTTAATTGGCAATATGAACAGTCAGAAGTTGAAGTCTGAAAAAGAAAACAATTACCTTCTTCAGCGAAAAGTAGTGTCAGGTAAAGACTATGAATTGAAAGAACATTTTCTAAAAGAGTACAATGAATAATTTTTTGCCTTACTGATTTCTCCAGGTAAAAGTACAGATGTGATTTTTGCAAGCATAGCTGAAAGAACATACTTTTTTTATTAATGCTCTACACCACATCAGAACATCCATCTCCATTTTTGCAGATAAAGAACCCAGCACTGTGGAGAATTATTTCCCCTGCAGTCACATGGCACAGCAATGTGAGGGTCAAGACATTCTGTCCCCTGAATAGATGTCTTGTCCTCTGCCTGCTGTATCATGCAGCTTGTCTGAGATATATTTGCACTGCTGTTGTAGAGCATGTGTGCTAGATAGGATGAACACCTTCTAGATTCAAATATGTAATACTGGATTGTGCCATAAATGTCATATAGAAGGGTCTTTCTAAGCTAAAGAACTAAAAGTGAAGCAAAACAAAACAAAAACAAAACCAACCAACCAAACAAACAAAAACAAAAAAACAAACAAACAAACAAAAAAACCACCAAGCCCCGCCCCCCTTGTGCCCAGAATAACAAAAACTTCTTATGTTTTTTTCTAAGAAGAGGGTGAATAATTACTTGGACACAGTCTTTATTTATTAGATCTATAAGTCTGAGGTATAAAGAACCCACCAATATAATCTGAATTAACTGAGTGAAACTATTGAGAACTGTCAAGTAAATCTTTTTAAACACTAGTGGCTTACTTTCATGCTCAAGCTTCCTGAAGTATTTACCTGGTAGTTTCATAGTACATTTTGGACCATGCATCTTTCTTTTTTCCTTCAAAAAACACTGAACAATGAACACTTTCACTACATCACAGTCCATACAGAGCAAAACTGTGATACAGATAGAGATACAGTCACTGAGGAACTTTTTTGGTTTACTTGATTTGCTGTCTCATATCTGTAAGATATATGCCATTCCCCTGAATTACTGGTTTTAGAATTAGGTAAGCAAAACCTCAAGACAGTTTTCTTGGCTATAAAACAATCAGTCAGAAAAAAAAAATGGGGGTTTGAGTAGATGAAGTGCTTGAACTGGCAACTTGTGTTGTTACTTCTGGAACAAACCTGGGCAGCAGGGAAGACTGGCTGTAATTGAAGGTATTACATACTCCAGTAAATAGGGCTGCATATATCATTACCAGCAATTGCCATCAAAAGGGTGCCTAGAGTGGAGAAGGAAAGGTAGATTACTGTGGAGCCAGGAAAGTTTAGCATTTGGCAGAGATTAAGGACCTTGGCTTCTGAAGGGAGAACCTAAAAGGGGTTTTAATTTTTAACACATTTCTGAGTTATATTACCTAATTTGAATTCTTTTTAACACAATAGTTTCAGGTGCAGTGACCATAACGATGGAGGTCTCCCAGGACTGACCACACAAACTTAGTTACTTACACTCCTAAGTGTCAGTAACTTACATTTGTTTGTTGGTTTGCAAACAGCAAGGTTTTCCAGTTAAATATCACAGTGCGTGGTGCTTGTATGCTGTAGAAAGCACTGCACTTCTGACATGGAATCAGAAATGAAACTTATCATTGAAGGGAAACAGAACAGCACATTGCTAAAAGGCCACAAGCGCTGGATGTGCACTTCCACTGACACCTACGAAAGGGGAGAAAAACTATTCCAGATCTAAGCCTTCCCCTTTTTTCGACAGCCCTTCTAGTTTCTCTAGTTTGTCAAAAGTGTCTGGCCTTGTTTTCTTATCTGTGAAGTCCAAACAGCTAGTGAAAGACATGGGAGTGGATTTCTGCCCAAGTAATAAAACAGTTCAACAGAGAAGGAAGAGATATTGTGATATTACGTAAAGTCTACATCACTCAGTGTTGCTTGTCTCATAAAGGAAGCAATCACATGTACTTCCCTTGGCCTAATTTAACCCTAATGTTATGCTATTTTCCATGATAATATTTTTACATTTCCCTTCATCTTCCTTATGAAATGCTTGAACTCCTTGTTAATCGCTCAGTGTGAACTCAGTTTAAAAAGCAAATAACATTGAATTCAAACTAAAAGCTTATTTATGAAGTCCAGTTTTAGGGTATGAATAAAGCATATAATATAGCATAAAAAGTTTATTATCTTATGCATTAACCTGTTTTGGAACATTGTCTTGAGTCACCATTTGAACTTCATCTGAACTTGTAAAGATCATTTTGCTATAGCTATAGTAAGAGATAGGAAAGCCCAGCCCTGAAGACCCTGAGATGAGTCTGACACATTTACATGAGCTGTGGGTTCTATCTAGCTAGACCACTTCCTCTTCAGTAATAATAGCCAATTAATGAGCTTTGAGAGCACTGGTTTTGTTGCATTTTGTCGGCACATGTTTTTACTACAAAAACTCTAGCAATGAGACAGAGCCTTGCTATATATTTGCACCAGACCATGTTATGCTTATATGCATTTGTAAACACAAACAGTGCCTGGAAGGTGAAACAATGCCACAGTCAAGCCACGAGTACACACTCATTACTCTTTCCTCCATGGGCTGGTTAAACCTAGGAAGTTCCTGTCAAATATTCCAAGAAACGTTGCAAAACATCTGGGGAAGAAAAAGGCTGACTGTAAATCACAAAGAGAGACATACATGAAGCAGATTAGTCCACCGTGTGTTAGAGTGATCTGGGATGTTAACAATAAAGTGCACAGGTTTTCCTAGGTTGTACTATTTTGACTTTCCCATAGGATCTCTCCTTGTGAGTCATTTAGTTCAGCTTGCAGAAAAGCATTTCTGGGAAGTCACAGAACCGTATGGGTTTCCAAATACAAAATATTTCTTTTCTTTTCCCTGAGTTGTGCAGTTGTACATGAAAATTTGCAGTGCTGTATGAGTTTGATGAAGAAATAAGAGAGAATTTATTAATAGACAGAGTTTGAAATTACAATAGCTTGTCCTTATACACTATGATAACACTAGAAGAGCTGGTAAGCACAGCAGTGAATGCTTTCAAGCTTAGCTTTTTACTTGCTATTGTACAACTGGATGTAATATTTGGATACACAGTGCTAAACAGATTTAAATATTTGGAATTATAATGAAACCATTTTAAAAAAACAGTATTTTATTTGAATTTTTAATTTTCATTCATCCATGAGACAATGCTGTCCTGATAATTTTGCCCTTATTACATGGCAAGATTACATTTTCCTCCCCAAAATGTCATCAGATTAGCTTCATGTGCACAGAAGGCAACTTTTAGACATAGTCTTACTAGACAAGTGTAATGTTTATAGTATTTTTTCAGGTAAAATACCAAAACTATGTAGTCATGTATCAACTTCAGATGGCCTTCCCAAAAGGCATCATTACACTATTTTCCATTGCAAGACCAGAACACAGGCACCAAGTTGTTGCTCAGACAACTGTTCTGAGAAAAACTGGGACCATGTATGACTTTGGTCAATTTATAAACCACTTATCGGCATGACCAGGTTAATAACCAGTTTGCCACTTGAATTTCATTCAATATAAATAGGTGGGTTTATCCATTCTTTCTTGTTTTATTAATCTTTGGCCTCCTTTCTTTTGTGAAATGATGCCAAAAAATCTGTTTAGCTGCTTGCGTGACTTTTTAAAATTCCATTCAGTAAACATTGCACATAGAAAAGTGCAACATTGAAGATGATTGCAATCACATCTCTGCTGCACAACCAATCCATCTCATCTGTTTTGTGGATGCATCACCATGTCCTGCAATTTCTGTTTAACTTGAAAACAGAGGATCTTTATCTGCTAACTCGCTCCATTAGTCCCACTCTCCCAAGGGCTTATTCTTCAGCTTTCACTTTAAATGTGCAAAGTAAAAGATAAATAATGGAATCCTTCCTCTCCAGTACAAAAGGCTTCCTTTCTGAGATGTCTATTCCCATTCATGTCAGTATTCCAGATGGATAAAAAATGGAAGCTACTCAGCACAGCCCATCAAAATGTCAGGCTGCTCAACAGAACAAAGCATACACATATATGGTCCATCCATGATGAACTAAATCTTCTTTCACCCCTTGTTCACTATTAAAATACAGAATTAAATATCAACTATATTTTTATAAGTTGTTAAATCCATTTTCTTTCGATAGGGTCTGTTTGAGACATTCTGAGTTGGCAGTTTCATTCAGCAATACCAAAATTAATTTCTAATAGATGGGGGGAGAAGACAGAGAAGAGAATATGCAGAACTATTATTCCATCGAATTTCAAGGACCAGCTGTGACACGAAAGGAAAGGGTGGGGACAGGATCAGTAAACAGTCTTTCATTTCTCCTGCAAAGCAAAACACAATTAAAACCAGAAACTAGAGCTGGTGAGAAAGGAGGGAAGGCAAAGCAGAAATAGGAAAGAATACTCCTAATAATTTTTTAAGTGTTACTTATAAAAATCTATGACAAAGACCTGAAAACAGAATTTAGGTGGAACTGGGAAAGGGAAACGATAACAGTAAACATGAAATAGACTCCACAAGAGGAATAAAGGCTGGTAAACAAGTGCTTTACATCTATTACAGAAAATGGCCTCCACAGGGACAATTTTCTGAGGAATTGCTGTTCCTGCCCAAGATGTCTCCTCTGGTTGATCTGCCCTGGCCAGAGAAGAAGAGTGCAGGAGTGCATGTGGACCTGGCTGCTCGATGTCCTTTCCCACCGCAGCTCCTTGGAGGTGGGACTCAGCAGCTTCCCACAGAGATGGACTCAGATGCAATAGGTCTCCATGTCCAGGGCAAGAGTGGCCTAAACAGTACCTGCATTGTGTGATACACAGCTCAGAACAGAAATGAGAGCACTGAGCAGCGAAAAAGCTCATCACTTATCTATGTGGCCTTTATATACACCATCAGCACCCTCATAGCCCTATAAGGAGCATCCCATTTGAGAACTGGAACCTTGTTTGGCCAAGAGAAAACCACACCTTTGCCTGGCTGGAAGTATCCACCAGAACAGAGTGGTTCTTGTCAGTGAAGGTAAAAGAAGACTCCTGCAAGTGCTTGCTTCTTTTCTCAAACAAATATTCTAGACACACTTAACATACAGGAAAAATGTCCAGGATCGGCATGGATGAGCCACACTCTGCCACATCTTATCCAGGAAAAATGTCTGGGATTGGCATGGATGAGCCACACTCTGCCACATCTTATATAAAAGAGTCACTTCAGCAAGACAAGTGAGCACCTTATCATGTTTATTTTCCCTAGTAAGGCTACTCAGAAGCAGAGATGTGAGCTGGTCTCCTTTTGCCCATGTTTATTTTCCCTAGCAAGGCTACTCAGAGGCAGAGATGTGAGCTGGTCTCCTTTTGCTGCTGTTAGGTATCAAGGAAAATCTGATATAAAAGAGTGGAGTTCAGCACACAGAATAGTCTGTGTTGGCAATGCCCTGAATCATAGTATCTTGCTAAGAAAAAAATAAACAGTGTAGGGAAAAAAACAAGAGCATACAAGGCAAAGACAGATTTGTATTCCCTGTACTTTCTATTTTAGTGTCATAAATATTTACATCCTCCTTGGATCCCAAGTTAGTTTTTTAAAGCATATGGCCAAAGTGGGGTCAAAGACAGAATCTCAGTTTTTTTCTCTCTGCCACTTGGCTAGTGGCTTTTGTTTCTGAAGAGAAGGTTCACAGACTTTGGCCCAGGGGACTTGACACATCACTGGGAAAAAGACCTTCTTACACAAAACAGTTTGGCCCAGGGGACTTGATACATCAGTGGGAAAAAGACCTTCTTACACAAAACAGTGGCCCTTTGAAGTGGTTCTTCATTCCTTCCACTGGAATTCTGTCCAGAGAGGAAGCTGGTGGGTGATACCAGCTGACCTACCATGCTTCAAGTGCATGGAAATTCACAGCAAATTCCTCTGAGCCTGAGAGCTGAACTTGGAGAAATAGCTCATATCCCTCACCTCTCACTGAATTCTCTCTGTCCAAAACCGTTTTGCCAGTACTCAGCAAGGCTGTTCGCAAAATAATGGAGGAATTCAAAACTGTGGTTGTGTGAGTAAGGTGAAAGGCAAGTTAGTGACACTGAGCAGCCAGCATAAAGATAAAGAAGATCTACTTGCCACTTTTGCAGAAGGGAGTAATTTGCAGAAGCTGATGCATTTGAGTAGAAAACTTACTAGTGATATCTTGCATTCAGAGTTTTAAGCTCAGTGCCAAGTTCTCTGACTCAGAAAGAGAAGCCATAGGGATCTGGGATCTGCTCTAAATGCCTGCATGATGCAAGCCCATCCATGTCACCTCACTGTCCCTCAGCAGAGCCTAGTTACTTATGCTTTGCTGAAACACATCTCACAGAACAGCACTTTGTCTTCATCTGAAGACATGAAGAAAAGGAAAGCCAGTCACTCCTCTTGTACCTAGTCTCAGTTGTTTCTACCACACTTCAAAAGGCACGTGCCTCATTTCCTGTTTGAATTTGTCTGCCTTTGACTTTAAAGCATCCTTGTTACTTTTTTTTTCTAAAGAGCCTTTTAATGCCTACTGTTTTCTGAACATGCTTATGCACCAGTCAAGGCACCTCTAAATCTCACTGTACACTGTAGTATTTTCCAATCCTGTTTCCACTTTTTACACTCTTCTTTCAAATCCACTGCCAAATCTGAAGGCAGAATTCCAGCCTTTCTCACACATACAAAGCACAAAAGTAAGATCTTCCCTTACTTCTACCACTCTGTTTTTGTTTTGTTGGGGTTTTTTTATACTATCAAGGTGAAAAAGTCATGTCACTTGATGATTTGTCTGAATCTACTGAATCTACTACTGGCTGCCAAACCAGTTCCCTATTTTTCTGTATAGATTACCAACATGGTCTTAGATGAACCATTTTTAAATAATATTTAGTGCATTTTGAGGTTCATAATTTTTCTAGATTATTCTACCTGGAGCCTTATCAATTTATCACCCTGTCAGTCACTTTTATGCTACCCACAGCAAAACCAGGAGATCATGACAAAAGTGTTTCATCAAGTAACAACGACAACTGCATAATCCCTTAATTGTATACACTGAAAAAGAAAGAATAGCACAGTTGAAAGCACAGCACTTGTACAGTAGTGAGGAAGTGACTAGGTAATATTTTATTTAAAACAAATCTCAGATGACCTTAAATGCTACAAATCATGAGGAATATCAACAAACTTGGTAATAATTTTTGAGATCTTCATGAAGTATGAGAGACAGTTGAGGATTGATTATAAGCTTAATTACTTACTCTTTACAAATTCAATATCTTTCTCAGTTTTGTTATGAATTGCCTCATTCCTTTCAGGGGAAAAAAAACACAAAAAAAAAAAACCCTGGGTAAATAATATATCAATGAAAAGAACTGTCTCATTTTGTCAGAGAACAGCTTCGTATGAAGTCCAACTACAGTATTTTCCTTTACATCTACAGACCAATGTTAAGGTACTGTCCTTTCAGACTGCTCCAACTGTCAGTTTTAACTGACTTTTTGTAAATGCTGACCTCAGTTATAACTCTTGAATACAGTACTCTCTTGGCTATCTGGGCAGTTGGATTCTGAACTCAGATCTGGACTCGAGTGGCAATTAGCAAAAGCCTGATAAACATGTATGAAACAAAGCTCTAAATTTGAATTTAGGAAATAAATGGGACAGAAGCACATAAAATGCAGAGCTAAACACTCTTCATTTGTGTCTTCAGAAACTTTAACTGTCCTAATGCTGTGTTCTTTGCAAATGCTTCTTCCACATTACATCTCGCAGACAGCTAAGTAACATTAAACTGTAATTGAAAACGAATTTGGTTTGTTTAGTCTACAGAAGAGAAGCCTGAAGGAAGACCTGATAACAGTCTATAAGTACAGAAAGGGCTGCTGCAAAGAGCAAAGGAATAATCTGTTCTTCATGTCCTTGGAAAGAGGACAAGAAGAAATACACTCGAATTACAGCTAGAGAAATTCAGGTTGGATATCAGCAAAACCTTTTATCTGCTAGAATCACTAGGCGTGGGAATAGATTGCTTTGGGTGATTGTGAAATCTCTCTCACTGGGAGCTTCTAAGGAGGAGCTAGACAAATGTTTGCCAGTGGTGGCAAAGGCACAGTTGAATTCTTGAGGCTGAACGTAGCCTACATAACCTCCACAAAACCCTGCCAACTCTAGTTTCTACGATCTTTTCCTTTACTTTTCCCATTTATATAACAGAATTCTGCATATTTATAGAAAATCATCAGTTCCATATATCATGGAGAGAGGAGTAAAAGAAAAATAAGGTTGTCACAGCATGTAAAGAATCAAAGTTAATAGTACATTACAAACACATGACATTACTGCTGATAGCGTCAACCTCAGAAACTCAATAACGTAACATTGCAATAAATATTATTCTGAAAACATTCCATAACTCAAAAGTAGTAAAGGCATCAAAACCTGTGGCTTCATACCACATACATAGAGCTCTCACTCTTTAAAGCATATTTACCATAATCCATGCTTTTTCCTGACAAAGCTCCAAAGTTCATAATGAGAAGAGAAACAAATGTGCTGTAGGTATCCAGACCAGACAACTAACTTGTAAATAAGCTACTCAAGGAAAAATATCTATAGGGTTAAACCTAGTGGTTTTAAACATAAGGTGACTTTTTTTTCGCAATTCAGACTGAGACTATTGGCAGAATAATTAATACACAGTGCTCTGATACAAAGTTTCTGTAGTAAGACAGTCAAACCAGTCCTTTATTTGCTCATTTTTTAGCCTTTGTTAAGTAAATAATTAAACCATTTTTCTTTTTCCTCAAACAGCCCCAGATGGCAATCCTGGCACATTTGTAACTGTAGTATCATAATATTCCGGATATTTTTTCTCAGAAATTCACACTGACCTGTGGGAACCAAGTAATTTTATCTGCTTTTATTCTTGTTTCCAAAGCCTTTGCATCCAAACACAATTTCTATAAAATCTATCCCAGAACTAAGGCAATGCATGCATAGGAATCCTAATATCTTTTATCTGAGGATCTGAAGCAACTTTCATTAATGACAAGCTTGCTCTTGGCATTAATGAAGGCAAGTGTGGTCCCAAACTGGTCATTCACAGCATCAGTCAATGGCATTTTAGTCAGAACAAGGACTGCATTATAACGACAAACATTTGGTATGATTCAAATCTTATGCAATATAGAAATAAGCTTAAGGCAAGATTGCTTTTGATGCCTTAGCCAGTCATCCCCATAGTGTGACTTGTCATAAATCTTCCTTGCAGAAAACTACAATGAAGAAGTAGAAGCAAAGGGAACACATAAATAATGGCTACATACCACAGTACTCACACCACATGAAAATAAAATATAGGAAAATTTAACAAATCATATACTAAATTATTCACCTGCTACATTAAGATTTTTCATCTTATCCTCAAGTTCTTGCTATTAGAACCTTTTCTTTAACAAAAAAATTATCTGCTTAAGAGGAATTTGGTTTGCTTTCCAAAATCAAAATAAAGTCTATCTTTAGGAAACATATTTAGTCAAGCACTCTGTTCCAGCATTCCTAGAAATCTACCCAGCTTCCTTCCTCAGTGCTCTGAATGCAGCTGCGTATGCAAGTTTCCTCAGTTCTCAGTTAGTTCACTGAAGCTGTAGACAAAAATGGCATCATGCAATGCTTAAGGTCTGTATTCATTAACAGTAAGATGCTTATATACCTTTCTGTGTAGCTACTTGGTACAATTATAACCCTTGTCTTTCCTCCCTCTTCTAATTTTTTTCTATTTTTACTTTGATCCTTATCTTCTAAATTCAAAATGTGCCTTACATATGCAGGGGTGTAGCTCAGTTTTTTGTATCTGAGGATAAGTGATTAGCACAAGGACTGCAGTGAAAATCACTTCAGCTTGTGAGAAAATACGTTTCACTTGTCTTCTTTGTGAGCCAATATATTCCCTAAGTATCTTGTTGGTTGGGCTTCATTTTCTAACCTTTAGGGCTTTGATACTCTTGCCTGTACTTTTGCCAATGCATTAAAACAATAAAAAACCCTAGAACATCCAAAAACAAAATACAAAGCACGTAAGTTTGCAAACTGTGCTTGGCCTGGACTTTGCACCATATGAGCTTAATAACTATGCAAGTTTTAATATATAATCTAAAGCATAAAACTCTGACATTAAATAAGGGGAAAAGAAATGTTTACAATGTTTTCAGTGAAGTGTGGCTGGACTTGCATATAGAAGCATTCCCTGAGCATCATTACATAAGTAGACGAGCCTTAGTGTCGCTGCAGAGACACAGTCCTGGCTGATATCTGCTGGAAAAATATTAGACTAATCACTGTAAACTGTACTGGAGGTGATTTTATTGCCGGGAAGAATATTGTCAACAAAATAAACTATATGGTCAAAGAATATCTTTATATTATTATGATATGTTTCATAGCTGTTTTCATTCGTATCCCATATAACCCTCTGACCTTCACCAATCACACAACCTGCAGTTTACTATCATGTGATCTGTCTTCAGGACAATGACATGGAAGGTTATTTATTGTGTGTTCAAAACCAATATAAGAATGTCTACAGAAATTCAGAGAATAATGTGTGTGAAAGTGACTGCCACAACCTGTAAGCAAAAAGGGCATATATATTTGGAAGAAAGACAACACCACAAAAAATCATGGAAAATGATGCTGTTGCCCTCAATACTTATCCACTTGTTAAAATTCTGTGTGCCAAGAGAACTAACAGGGGTCACTGAGAGCATGCAAGTGAGATTTTATTCTTGCTACAACTTTCTGATACAGAATTTTAATGTTTCTTGAGGGTGTTACTGTTTTTCAACCCTATTGCAAAATGAGGGAGTATCATCTACTGAGCAGCTGTCATGTTCCAGCCTCCCAACAACTGGATCTTTTTTCTAGAGAGTAAAGCAATCCCTAAATATGTACATACATATGTACATAGATATAGAGTTTGTATGTCTTTGGGAATTAGATCTTCAAATTTAATTGCAAGATGTTATTTTACTGCTATAAACACCCACCAGTTTTCCCAAAACTACTCAGTCTTGGAACTGTGGCACATTGTTTTCAGGAAAGAAAACCTATGTTTATTAAGCTTCTTTTACATTTCCTAAAAGCAGTTACACATGATCCTCAGCTGGAGAGTGATGAGGAGGCAGTATGTGCTGGCTCATTTGTAAAAGAAGCTGGATTATTGAAGATAGACTGTTATATGCCTCTTTCCCACCCAATCAGTGAAAGAATCCATCAGGGAACTTTTATGGAAAACAATTCTTCTGTGATTAATTCTACAAAGCACTGTCATTAGATATTTCTGACTGATGCTTTCTTAGATTCTTGTCACTTTTTACCAGCTGTGACCTTGAAGAGATTTGTCTGTATAGTCTCCTCTTTCTGTATACCAAACAAGTCAAAAGCCTTACCAAGAGATGAAGATCTTTTTCACCTGACAAGATGATCTCACAAGTGGTCTCACAGGATATCTCCCATGTTAATGGCTGAGAAATCTGAGCATTTTCAGGAGCTACATGACAACCAGCACTGACCTCACCATACTTCCCAGGATGTAATGGCTGCTGCTGTAAATTCAAGGCACTCCCCTCCCATGGAGATTCCTTTATGTCAATGATATGCAATTCGTCATCATTTTCCAGTTCACAATGCCTAGAATAATGAGGGGGTTGTGCTGAATGCAGTCTGGCACAGCTGTGTTTTTCATAGCATGACACCAAGGATATGTGCAGCATTACCACAGGGGATAACGTGGGAGGAATGTCCTAGATGGAAGGAGTCAATCTTGACGTGGGTTGCATCCAGAAACAGACCCTGGAACAAATTATTATGTCAACTGTTTCTAGGTTTCTATTTTGAAGGAAATCACTAGGTCAGTCCAGAGCATAGCCTGGGAGTAAACCAGAAACCAGCTAATCACTAATGTGGATATACATGCACCCAGCTACATATTTATTAGGACCAAATTTTATACCACATTTGAGTACCACCAAGAGAATAAAACCTCTTTTTCTTCACATTCTCCAGCTTTGAAGTGTTTTTAAGATTTTGTCTGTTTGATATTGCAAGCAGAGTAGCTTGGCAGAGGAGCATAAACTGGGTTTTGCTCTAAAAATGATGAGGCCTACAGTAATTCTGATTGTTTACAGATGAACACTCAGAAACACAGACCTACTGAGGAGCAATCCCTGCCCTTCATAACAGCAGATAGCACTGCTGAAGATAGCATTCTTCTCTTCAGGTGAAATATTGGATAGTGTGGAAGAAAAGTTAATGGCATATGTCACTTGGGTTTTGATGGTACTGAGAACTTTGGTCTGGAGCTGTCTTTGAAGGGACTCATCTCCAGAGAGCAGGGTGTATGGGTGCTCTTCTTCTCAGCAGCCTGTCTTGTCCATCTGCTGAATTATGAACCAGCAGAACAGTTTTCAGCTTAGTCATCTCATTCCTGCAGATAATAATCAAACCCAGAGGTCACAAATGCATGGGAGGATCTCTCCTCCTGGCACGCAAGACTGGGCAGTGACTGCTGACAGAGCTGTAAATGCTGTATTGCATGCTGTGGGGAAGCAGAGCAAAGCACATGCAAATGGGTCAGCAGCACAAGCCTGAGGTACTGAGGTAATGGGAAAAAATTATGCACAGGAAGTTCCACCTGAATACAATGAAGAACTTTTTTACTGTGCGAGCCACTAAGTACTGGAACAGGTTATCCAGCGAGGTCATGGATTCTCCCTCACTGGAGGTATTCAAGGACCATCTGATTCTCCCTCAGGTATTCAAGGACCATCTGGATGCAATCCTAAACCATGTGCTCTAGGATGGCCCTGTTCAAATAGGGAGGTTGGACCAGATGACCCACTGTGGTCCCTTCCAACATAACTGATTCTGTGATTCACACTACTGTTACAGTTTTCTCCAGAGGGGGCTACGAAGATGATCAGAGGGCTGGAGCATCTCTCCTATGAATATAGGCTGAGGGAGTTGAAGTTATTCAGGCTGGAGAAGAAAAGGCTCTAGGATGGCCCTGTTCAAATAGGGAGGTTGGACCAGATGACCCACTGTGGTCCCTTCCAACATAACTGATTCTGTGATTCACACTACTGTTACAGTTTTCTCCAGAGGGGGCTACGAAGATGATCAGAGGGCTGGAGCATCTCTCCTATGAATATAGGCTGAGGGAGTTGAAGTTATTCAGGCTGGAGAAGAAAAGGCTCTGGCCTTTTGACAAGGACATGTTGGGACAAGGGGGAATAGATTCAAACTGAAAGGGAGTAGGTTTAGAATAGAAATTAGTGATAAATGTTTTACTCTGTCGGTGGTGAGGCCCTGGCACAAGTTGTCTAGTGATATTGTGGATGCCCCTTCCCTTGAAGTGTTTAAGGCCAACACAGTCTAGTAGATGTCCCTATCCATGGCAGCAGATTGGCAGGAACTAGATGATTTTTAAGGTCTCCTCCAACCCAAACCATTCTATGATTATATGACTCTTTCTTTCTTACCTTCCCTCACAGCACTCTGGGGCTCTGGAAGAGTTAAACATATCTTTGCCAGTGGGTCTGTCCTCAATGTCTACATTTACAGTCACATTTCTACTTTGTCTTACACTTCTCAGTTCAGGTTTTTCAGTCTTTGACCTAGAGCTGGGGAGACTGGTTAGAGAAAACTCACTCTCCACACAATGAACTGATGACTGTGTGCCCACAATGTGGAGAACACTCACGATTCAGTATCTCAGAAACAGGCTGCGATACTCCTTCTCTCCAGCTGGAAAATGCACTTAGAAGTTCAAAGAATATTTCCAGAGCATAGGACTCACACCATCCTATCAGGTCTCCTCTGGGATACTCACAGATTCAGTAGGTGACTTCTCTATGCACCTGAAAAATTTCCCTCCAAGCAGCCTGCTCCTGGATCCAAACCTGACCCCTGTACTCTTCCCCCTCATTGAACACACTACCTCTGTGGGTCTTCACTCTGTATCCTATTCTCCTAACAGTTGACTTCTGTGTCAGCCTTTGTCAAACTACCCTCTGCTCCAGCCCCTTACCCCAAGGTGTTTCATGCTCAGTAGTTGCCTGTTAGGATTTAATGACCACCTTGCCAGGTCTCATCAAGCCAGTATGGACTGACAGAGAAGTATTCATGGCACAGAAATTTTCATAGCAGTAACTCCATAATAACTTCTTGATCTGAGTGTACTGAGTTCCCTAAACCAACATACTGGCCACATTTGGATGAAACTGTTGAGGATTATTTTGTTTTATGGACCAGATTTTTATTGACAGTCATTTGATTATGGTGACATATCTTCTTTTGAATTTTTTTCTTCTTAAAACCATTGATTCATAATGCAAGATAACTGCATTAAAATGTGTAAGAGCTCAGAACATAACAGTAACTAGTTTCATTTTAGGAATTAATATATGTAATATATAGTTTCAAGTCAAGTAGTCACTCCAGTTTTGGAAAATATATCTGGAAATTCCTTGAACATGCAGGATGTCCCAGGGACATTGAAGCATGGAACCCAATCTCTATCCCAGGGATACTTGCTCTCCACTTGATCTTATCTTAGTGCTGCAGTTGACTATCCAATATTAGAAGATATATGCTGTGCTATTTCTTTCAGATATATCTGTTTGTTCTAAAAATAAAATGGAGAAACTTTGCTTCAGAGTCTACATTATCTCCATCAACTGTGTGAAATTTTGTGGTTGGTTTCTGAACCAGAACTTTAGGACAAATGCTGCAAGTGTTTTAAAAAAAACAGGATAGGAATTTGACACACTGCAAACTGGCTTATTTGTTGTGGGAAGCAGTGCAGCTTTGTCAAGTATTGTACCCTGAGAAAATCCATGACTTACTCTGACCTATTCTCTTTCAGGTAATGGATGTACATTATGGATTTCATATAACATAATTATTATAATTCTGGACAGAATGAAATAGATTATCTCTTCTAGCTAACATACTTTGTACTAGAGATACTAATTTTAGTGGTGGAGATGAAGAGTAGTGACATAAAGACATGTACCATTAAAACCTACTGCTTGGTGGTGGTTTTTTTTGTTTGTTTGTTTTTTATTTTATTATCAGTAACTATTGGACAGTAGACAAACCCCTAATCTGCCTGTTTCACTGCAAGAGTTCTGCAGTTTATCTTCTACTCTGCTCTATCCTGGAAGATGTCCTATCAGCCTTGGTTACCAGACCATCTTAATTTGGGAGCTAAATCTACAGCATCCCAAGTCAAACTCTGTATTCCAGATGTTGATGTTTCATCTTGGCAAACTATCAGTTCATTTAGCCTACAGGCAGGCACACAGGGTTGAGGTAATAAGACCAATGAACAAATTTTCCTCAGGACAGCTGAGCTATCATTTACAGATGTGCTCTGGGCTTTTTTGATCTCAAACATTCAAAATCCTTTCTTGTAAAAAGCAAAAAAAACCCGAACATTTAGTATGCTTCTGGTGCTGTTGCTTGTTTCTTCCTTTCTTTTGGAAATATAGACACAAAATAGAAAAAAAAAAAGGCATGTTTTTTGTTTCAGGATTAAAACAACTCTAAGGCACTATGGACATGGTTTTTGCTTGTAATTTGTGGAATATGTGGCTATTTAGAAATCAAAATTTTTGCTTGGAAAGGCTGACAGCAACTACACTATATTTAGTTAAAATACCAGATGTACCTACTTCTTAATTAAATGCTTAGACTGATCTTCCTTAAAATAGAAAACACATGCTCTTTGTAATTCAAATACATCCACATCAGGGCCCCATTCAATGTGCTTTAAAAAGTCGTGTCCTGATGGAACAGCAAATAAAAGCAAATTTCTCCACCAATAAAAGAGGTCAAATTAGCAGGAGTTGAGTTGTAAGAGTGTTTTATGTGACTACCTTTCATACATAAGAAGCCACCTGCAACTGCTTGGGATCCCAGACAACGTGCAGCATGTTCCACAGGTGTCTGTCAGCCTCGTGGTCCCTCTGAGGTCATCGTGTGGCTGTCCTGCTGGAGAAAGGAGAAGGAATCCCAATTGCAGTTTCCCAGAGTAGCATCCTGTGGAGATGCAGCTGGCAAGTTCTTCCCATCCACTTGCAGCTTGGGTCTCTGTAAACCAGAGTAGAATTCTTTTCAAATTTCCAAATCTTCAGTTAAAAAAAAAGTGCCTTTACAATTGCCACAAAATGTCATTATATAGAAACTACTTTCAGCTAAAGATAAGACAGTATAAAAGATGAATAGTGTCCTGTCTGGCCTCACCTCAACTTAAAGGCTTAGTCTGCCTATATACATTGCTTTTGCAGTCTGTCCTCCAAATTCAACATGTTTCTTCTCAAAGTCAGTGCTGAAACTGTGATATTTATGGTCCAGGACTGTAGCTTTCCTTACCCTGATTTAAGAAAAGGAGGATGCAGTCACCCATGGACCTACAGAGGGCAAATTCACTCCTGCTACAAAAGTACTCATAAATGAACTCCTTTTTTCAAAACAAAAGTAAAAAAAATGAGCCATAAATTGGAAAAAGCTCCAAACAATGATTTTTATCTTGAGCTTCTGCAACATCCCTAAGGATGTCAGTTTTCTTCTTATGTGTATGTGAAATTATACACCACATAAACATTTGTTCCACAGTGGATGAAAGCCATATTTTAACACAGTGTGGAGCACTGCAACTGAACTCATTCACAGCACTGCTTCAAGCTGAGCCATTTTTCATCAATTGTGCCATTCTGAAAACCAGCTGATGTTCTTTTTGACTGAGCTCATCAAGATATTTCTGAATCAACTGCAGCAATGTTTCTGTGAGCAAAGGGTTGGCTGCAGAGGATGGTGACTGGTGACTATCAAAACCTTTGGATTTTGAACTTTCATTACGTCTTAAGGCTTCTCTTCAGGGCTGTGATAAGTTAAGATTCTCACTCATTTTGTGTATATGCCTGGGTGATAGAAACTGAATTATTAGTTATACTCAGGAAAACACACTTAGAATATCCTTGAGTATCTTGGATCACGTGAGTTTGCTCGTATTTTCTTAGGAATTCTTCCTGGAAAGCCCAAGAATCCTAACTGTCTGCAAATTCAGTTTTTTTGATGGATTTGCTTCCAGAATAAGCTGTAGTTTTCAGATGTCTGGATGGAAAATTTTCTGCAAACCTACTCTCTTAGTGCTGAAGCATCTGGCCCATGAGGACTTTTCAACAGATCATCTGTTTAGGAATTCTCTGTTCTCTCGGAGCTAAAAAGAACCGTTATTCCTGGGTTTGATTTTAGCCATCTTGCCTCCCAGTTCAGGCCCTGCTTCAGACTCTCACGGCAGACATCACAGTGCCCTGTACCAAATGCCAACCAATATACATCTCAGGGAAGGAATTCAATGCTCAAGAGCCTATTTTATTAGGAAACATTTGTCTATTGACATAATTATCATTTCAAATTTCAGAGTGTTCTAGTACAAATATTCTGTTTGCAAAATTTTTAATTCATCCAGGAAACCATTCCAGTGATGTCTCTTCAATCAGAAAGAAGTTACAGGACCGTATTTCCTGGTTCATCCTGTTGCAATGCAACTGGTGCACACAATGCTAAGTCTGCTGATTTAGCAGTGATTGTGTTCACTATAGATCCACAGATGTGCATTCTGTCATATACTTTCAAATGCTAATACAACTTATACACACCAAAAGAGACAGTGAAATTTTCATGACATTTCCTCCAACTCTCTACACATGAAATAATTTTCTCCTAACTGGAGAAGGTTTTTGACGCATCTGCTCCCCACACAGTGCGGGTTTTTTTAATTTTTCACTACACATCATGTTGTTCAGAGCAATAATTGTTGTTATGTCATTGCAAATAATCATATCTAAGTACTTGTGAATGCGCTTTGAAATATGAGGCTCAAATACTCTTGAAAGCATAGACATTAAAAAACCACAGTGTGTGCTGCCATTTGAGAAAGATGTTCTTCAGGCAGAGAACAGCCCAGATTGCAGCTGATCTGCAGAATCATTCTGCAGTGCAAATCCTGACAACAACATGTGCTAACAAGTGTTTTCCTTCTAGCCTGCCTTTCTAAGTAAAATGTAACAATTTCATAAAAGTTAGTCAGCTAAATGGAAATTAGACCCTTCAGACTCCCACTGCAGTCAACCTAATAAATAGGCAAACAAAATTCATTTTACTGTTTGATGTGCAACTCTTCTCTGATGGCAAATTGGAGACATCAAACAGTTACTCTTTTAAGTTACATGACACCTGAACCTGTTTAATCTGTCCTACCATCCCACAGAAGACAACTGACATCAGCATTATTTTCATAATCCTGGGAAGCTGTAAGGCAGAGAATGTCTAATCTTGAATACTAATACAAACCATAATCACATAATCATAAATTCTTTGTCTCCATATTTTAGAATTTCCTACAATTTGTTTTGTATAGGAAACATCTTAGGTATGGGGACATTCTTGTTGTTCCTTGGGAGGGGGGAAGACTTTAGTACTGCCTGATCATATAGAAATATCTATAACTCAAAATATTATCTCCCATCCTACCCAATCAGTTTCTACAACTGACAGTGCTTGTCAACAAATATTTGCCTTTCATTACTAAAATACTTCTAAATATACTTCAGTCATCTAATCAGCACGGTGATTATTCCATGCCCTATGAATCAGGTGACTGATCACAAATCAAGAATAAATAATTGAAAATAAGGAGGACTCAATGAGCAACTGATAGGAAACAAATTGTTGAACCTATTCACTGACATGTTGTGATTATTGCATTTGTATGTATAATAAACTTCCAACTGTTTGTGAGCATAAACAAGTAATACAAACTGTTTTCAGGTGGCATGCTATCCACTGAAGTATTAAATGTATGCAAAAAAACATCTTTTATTTGAAGCATATATATACATATATAGGTATAACTATTTCTAGTAGTGAAAACATATCATTAATCATTATTTATTTTAATTAGAGATAACTATACATTCTTCTTCTGGAAGCTGTTATTTCCTGACTTACTAAAAGAGATAAGGTGTTTCCTGGACTGGCATCAGTTTAAGAAAATTAATGTGACTGGGTGTACAACAGCTGGGCAGGCAGTCTACTCCCTCACAGTCTACCTTCAGTCATCATCAAAATCTTCTCTTCATACAAGTCTGCCAACCCATGGCCTCTTCAGGACAAAATCACAGAGTGACTTTGGCCTTGGTCTTCCCTAGCATCAGAAAGGCACATGAGGGCAAAAATATTTCAGTCCTTCCCTATCAACTGTTGATTCTAAGCTTCTGCTGATGAGGAAAAGTATGGCACATTCCCCACATTTAATGCCAAAAATTTGCAGGTTAAACGTAGCTGCACAGCTGAGGTTAACATGCACTAATTCTCTGATTTTTTTCCAGGCATATCAGGTTTTCCTGTACCTTTCTGATTGTTCAGTATTCATTCTGTAGAATTGGCATAGCACTGAGGACATATTAGAAAATGTATGAAACCTCTAGTTTTGCAGAAAAATAAAGCTCCATTTGCTGATCATATCCTATGGCCAACACTATAGTTTCACAATTTAGATTAAATCATGGATGCAAGAATCAACAGAAAGGTCAATTCAAGAGTCACAAAAATAATTAAGTCCCATCAGCTAGCAATGCCGAAGCAATCAGAAGCAAATAATGACTCTGTGTTTGAGTCCATTACCTTTCTTTTGTAGTTTTTTTACTTATTTTCTTCTGTTGCTTCTAATGATCCTTCTGTGTACCTTGTTTCCCTCTTGCAATCACATTTAGTGTATAGCATGCAAGGACCCTGAAAAAATTTCAAAGGGCTACCAATGTCAATGAAAGCATCCAGGAGCAATTTAAATTACTTGATGTCTTAAAATGAGCACTTTCAACACTTGCCTGCAAGAGGAAGAGCTCTCAACAGAAAAGTAACATAAATCATACAGTATTTTATTAGTCTCTGGAGAGAATACTGAAATTACAGCCTGAAAGTAGTCTTTAAATTTTTCTTTTACCATATTGCAGGGTACTGTGAAAAGGCAAGGTAACATAATACCTTAAACTATCTCCCATATTTGGATATGCAGAGATGGGATGAGTAAGAAGGAAGGGGGGAAAAAAAGCATATGAGAATTTTATGAAACTCCATCCAAATTCTGCAGCTGACTGTGGGCTGAAGTTAATATTCCTGGTACAGAAAACACACACACCTGAACACTATGTTAAAATCTAGGTGTTTCTAGACTTGAAACTGTTGCTGGTTGCTTTTTATGCACAAGTATTGCTATCTAAGAACAGTGCAATCTTCTCAATTGAACCCATGAACAGTGAGTTGATGAGAACCAACTCTTTGTATATTTGACTAATTAAAATTTCATCTAGCTAGCAGCAGAAACATTTGGTCAAATCAAGGAAATGCAGCAGATATTTTGAATTATTTGTCAGGATATTTAATTGAATGTAATGGGAAGTTCAATAAGCAATGCACACTTGTTGACCTTCCCTTTCTCCTCAGTGAGGTGTCACATTAGCACCAGCTGTACATATAATCCAAGAGCCCCCCGACCATTTGCAAGCTTGCTTTAGCACACCAAGTATCTGAAGATGCAGAAAGCCTTCAAACCCAGCCATCATACCTCATGGAAGTGTTTTGCAGCACAAGATCTAAAAGCAATGTAGAATTACAACAGGCTCCATGAATTTCTGAAAAACTGCTGGTTCTGCTATTCTTCTGTAGCCATTTAAAACTGGTGGGTACAGCAAGCAGCCACAACAGAAGCCACTAGCTGTGGGAAATCCTATACGAAGTCCTAGGCAAGCAGAATATGATGAAGGATGGAAAGATTCTTTTTCCCCATGTTTAGTTTGGTGGCAATTTGGAGGATAAGCATATTTTGCATGCATCAAAAAGTGTACAGACGTATAGAAGCCTTGCTGGGATGTGATCTCATTTTAGCCTCCCCTGCTTTAAGTAGCTCCCCTACTAAATTAACAAAGAAGGTTCTCAAACATAGAATCATAGAATTTAGGGGTTGGAATGGACCTTACAGATCATCTAGTCCTAACCCCCTGCCCTGGGCAGGGACACCTCCTCACTAGATCAGGTTGCTCAAGGCTCATCCAACCTGGCCTTGAACACTGCCAGTGTCAGGGCAACCTCCACATCCCTGGGCAACCCGTGCCAATGTCACATCAAACAAATCACTTCCTAATTAGGAAAAAAAAATAGAGTGTAAATGACAGTAACTATATGAAAGCATCACATTTTGGGAAATCGTAATAATCCAGATTGCCATAAAGATCACTAACTGCAAACCTGATATAAATCTCAGACTGCTTAGAGAAGAAACCAAACAAAGAAAATGCTGCCTTCAGTCTATAATGTGTTTTGCAAAATAGTGTTGTCTTCCTTTTACAGTATAGGAGACAGAAGGTAGATATATATCTTTTGCCCTAGACAGTCTTTTTGCATTCAGTGTGTTGGGTCTTCCTGGACCAAATTTTCCACAGTCTTTCACCCATACTTTTGTTTAATTTAGTACAGTATATTTATAATACTTTCTAAAAAGATTAAAAAATAAATATGAATATGGCAGATTTCCTGTGCAGGTTCTAAATAATCAATTACAAAATTCACTCTTTGTCACTCTATTGTCACATGTTCAAAAGGCATCCAGGACAATGTTATCAAAAATGTTCATGTGACTGAAGTATCTAAGGCTCATTGATTTAAGGTCCTTTGAAAATGTCTCTTCTATTTAGAATGAATGCAGTTCTTAAAAGCTGATGAACTCTTTTACTCCTCAGCACTTTTAGATGCTTTATGAATCCTGTACCCACTTAGAACCTCAAGGCACTTATATCATACCTCAGAATATATTTAGAAACTAGTTTTTAAGACTTCTCTTGGAATTTTTGTCTTATGTAGTCAAATAATTATTCTACAGCTGAAAAATAAAACATGCTAAGAGCAGTCCAAAGAACAACTAATCTCACACACCAACTCACTGTTATAATGCCAAGACTTAAAAAAAGAAAGAAATAAAAAAACCACAGAATTTATAGAGATTTAATCGGTCACAGAGACCATCTGCCTGCAAATCAAGGACTATTCATTACTACCAGGTGATCATTGTTGTGAGCTATCTAATTTAAACTGCCTTGGAATATTTTGTTGTCACCCTTCCTAAAGAGATTGTCATTTTTCTAAGATAATATGATATTTTAAAATGATAATGTGGCAGATAAGTATATTGTATTACTCAGAAGTAAAAATGTAGTGAGAATGAATATACTACACTTTGTAGATTCTACAATGATTTAATTAAAAAATGGAGTTTTGAAATTAAATCCTTTGATTCTGGGAAGTTCCTTCTTATAACATAAATCTGTTTGTTCACCCCTCCTCTGTAGCCTGACATTCATGTAGAAATCTGGCCTAGCATTTGCAATGATTAGTGTTTCAAAAGGTATTATAATTTCTAGTTACATGTGCCCCACTTGGACTGGTCTGCAATAAAGTTAGAAAGCATTGAAAGGAAAGAGATTTTTTTTATTGAACTTTTTGGCAGCAGGCCTTTTCAACATTGTGACTCAGAGCACCAAGGGATCAATAAAACCACATTTATTTCTCAAGTTCCTTAAAACTAACTCTTATCCTACTTTGTGCATTTCCTGTTTGCAAGAGGGTGGAAAGAGATTCCTAGGCAGGAATAGGAAAAGTATCCCACAATTTTTTAAAACTTATTCAGAATTCTACACTGAGAAAAATCAAGTCTTCATGGCATTTTCAACAGCTGTAAGAAGACAATTCTGTTTGAGTGGTGTAGTTCTGGAGTTTGAATTAATTGCTCATAGAATATTATATATGCTTAAGAAATATAAGAAATGTTTTTGCACAACAGAAATAAAATATGAAACCAACAAGGACCTTGCCAAAAGGAAAAAAAAAGATTAGTTGCTGGCTATTGTAATCTTCCTGAGGTTCTGAGTGACAAAAAGGAGGGTAGTTTCACTTGAACCTAGAGCTTTGTTTAAAATAATTTATGTTAGAAAGACAACAGTGTGAATTAGGATTCCCAGGCACTATGTTATTAGAATGAAGTAGGGCAGTAAGACACATTCCTATACACAGAAATATGCTGTGAAACAGAAACTGTATATTTTAACTTTTCCTCAATAAAATCTCTCTTAAATAGTTTTCAAAGACATAACTCTACTATAACAAAGGAAAAAAGAAATCCAAAAGGAAGATAGACTGTCCTTGAGCCAGAACTGCAGTGCAGAGGTGTTGGGATATGCCCTTAGGAACTGATCATGATTTGCAATAGAGCATAACTTAATTTGAAATGCCGGTGGAATCAATTTACACACAAGTTTAAGCCATCACCCCATGGGATAGAAGAGTGGATGCCCTTTTTGATATAAGACTAATTTCCAAGTCTGTAGAAGAAAGTGTGGCAATGGAAGTTTTTGTGGATTATCTGATACAGCCTTTAAAAGTATGTCCAGAGCACTGAATTACAGAGATCCTTGAATCTAAACAAAACAAAATTGAACACATACATTGTAATGAACTATTGATTTGCTTCCCTTTTACTGCCCATAGAATAGCCTTGAGAAGATAAGCCTGTGGGTTGATCTACTTTTTTTTCTAGATTTTATAGTATCTCTGTGTGTGTATGTGCAAATGCTTAATTTTAATTGCTAACAAGGAGTTCATTGGGTGCTCAGTATTAGGCAGTCTAGTTCTTAAGATTAACTGAGCTATTATTAAGTCATGTAGCATGCTTTCCTTCACCTGGCTGGATAAAACTACAGCCTCTTCCAAATGAAGAGGTGATTAAAGTCCATTTACTTAGCACATCAAATGCTCATGGAGGCCAAAGACAAAATAATGTTTGAAGGAAATTACCATAAAAGTATTATTTTAATATTTTTTCTCCTTTTATACAGCCTTAATTACAATGACAGAGAGGTAAAAGGTACTGCTGTTAAAACGTATTTGTGAATGTAAGAAATATTCATTATACAAACACACCAAGCTCAGTTGTGTCAGAACAGATAGCCACTATGTAAAATCAGCATGAAAACACTGATCACTACAGAATTTCCAAAGAAACACATGAGACATAGCAAAAAAAGAGAGTTGTTAAGTCGTTCTAGGCAAGGAATGAAAAGATGTCAGATCTATAGGGAGGCAGAAACTGGTCTGAGATCCAGACAAGGTTGAAGGAGCTGAGCACAGAGCTGTTCCAGAGTTTATGCTGCTGTAACTAAAAACAGAATATGGCCCAGCACGTTGTGGAAGGATGCCAAGAAGAATCTTGGCATCTTGAGTTAGAGCTGTAGGTGGTTAACAGGAAAGTTAAGGTCAAATAAGGAGACCCTCAGCTGGCTTCAGTTCCATCAGATAAGACAGCCCACCAGGCAAATGGCAGTCAGATTTCAAGATTTAAAGGGCTACTCTTCACTGGAGTTCACGACTGTCAAGCAGAATGTTACATTTTGAGAATAACATGGGTTCCTCCAAATACTGACGTTTAATCATTCTCTACTAATGTGCCAAGCTATTGAATTAAAAGCAGTGTTCCCATCATAAATTTAATTCTCTTTCATTCCCACTGTGCCAGGCACATATAATATATATCACATAGGTGAATTTTGAAAGAGGTGTGTTTATTTAAGTTATATCTTCCCCATAGTTTGCGTTTGTTTGCGATCTGCAGTTGAGCAATGAGACTGAGGTGCTGAGAATATGTTGGTGGGCTGGTCAAGAGCCACCTCGAGGACATAAATCAGGAGCACAGATAAATGAGCTCTTGTGAATCTATTTCCCAAGTCTTCTACAATGTACGTTCTGGGGCCTCATTCTTTAATTATAAGAAGGGTGCAAAAAAAGTGCCTAGTTCAAATAACTAAGAATGTAGGTTCTGGGTCCTCATTCTTTAATTATAAGAAGGGTGTAAAAAAAGTGCCTAGTTCAAATAACTAACTGGAATTCTCACCAAAACCAAAAAAGAAAGAATCTGTAAATTTCACATATATCTGCAAGTCAAATGAAAGCCTAGGCTTTCCCAGGGTCCTGTTAACCTGGGTAGAAAAACACAGACTTCATGGCTGAATTTGCTTCAAACAGACGGTATGACACTGTTACTTTTCATAGCAATTTCATGAGTTAATTCTACCCAAAAACATATCTGGGGAAAAGATGACATGGTATTAACTTGCTGTCCCACATAGTATATTCTGGCTGCCAGTCATCAAGACTTTGGAGAAGGAAATATACTATTATAATTTTCCTTACACAGATGACAGAGCCTGGATTGCTAGCTTGTATTCAGCTGCTTTTTTATTACTCCCATTAAGCACCTTGCCCATGAATGCTTAGGATTACTACCAGCCTTGGGATGATAAGAGTTTAGCTTCTGCTGAGCAAATTCCCTTCTTGATGTCTTGAAACCACTAAATACCAGAGTCCTTAAGAATATTCATCTCACCAGTCAGATGTCACTCTGTTCAAAGTAATACGAACAGAGTCACTTACATGCCATGCATACAAATGCAATATTCACTTCCTGTATAAGGATGCAACTACCCCACTTGATATTTGATCCTCTGTCATTTGTGACCATAACCTCATCCAGAAACAGTCTGAGATTAGTATACACCAATACCAATACCAATAGATCCTGCAATACAAATCTAACACATCCATCTTTCTGCCATGACAGACCAAGAGAAAGCTGCTGATATGGCTCATTGGTCTCAGGAAGGTGGCACTGAAATTACACTGCTCCCTGAGATGCTATAAAGTCAGCAATCATTTCCAGGTCTTTGCCTGTTGCAATGAGTCATCTGTCTACTCATTCCACCCACTTCAACAATGCCTTTCCCAAGTATTTAAGAATCTCAAAAATCAAACATGTCAAAAAGTCACACACTCTATCCATAATTTTAGGCTATTAAACAGGAGCCTGCAACCCCTTCAGGCTAATTCTACTTGCTAACAAATCCTGCCTTCTAGATGAACCAGTGAGCAGAGGCACTGAGGTGGCTATGCAGTTCTGAGTTAAATGCTAGCTTGAATCTTCCCAGCTTTGAGCATGGGTACAGCTAGCACATGATAGTCAGCACTGACACTGGAGACAGGCCTATTCCCTCTGGATAAAACATTCTTTGTATTGCCACTTACACTTTTTTTCCACAAAATAATGAAGAGATCATTTCAAGAAGTTATAATAGTGTCACATGTTAATACTTCCTCTTCACAGAAGACAAAGCACAGAGGCAACTGCTGCACACTTCAATGAAATCCAGATATTTATTTGCCAAGATAATAACAATTTTATTATGGAATCACTTCATTCCGGAAACTGTATCTTTCTATATAAGACTGTGCAGGCAATAAATGCTGCTGCTCTCTGGCACATGATTGTTTTGGGGAGGGGGCTTGATGGAGCTGCTGATTCTACAGTTTTATCAATGCTCACTCTGACTGTCATGCCAGAAAGACTCTTTATGTAACGTCACTGTAATTTAAAAGAACCTTTATCTATTAATGGAATAATTTGTTAAAAAGTTAAACATTTGGAAAGGGGAATGAAATATTTGCTAGGTAAATATGAGATCACTAGCACAAAAAGATCACATAGAGAGAAAATATGGGGAAAAAGAAAAATCAATACTGACATGTATATATTAATATGTATATATAAGATTATTTACAAAGAAATCCCTTATTTCAGGTTAAATTTGAATAATACCTAATATTTGGATAGAAAGATAGTTTTATTTTCACCTGAACCGTAGAGTGGCACACAAGCAGATCTTTCAGTTGTAAATATTTGATCCCTTCTGTAAGTTTTAATACTGTTTAAAATATTTCTAAATACAGGAGCAAAACATTAACTTGTTCTAATTAAGGAACATTTATAACATTTATCCTCTACAAACCTATAACATTTATCTTCTAAAAATCTGTCAAGAACAGTAAGAAGTTAACATACATCATATTTGAAAACCCGAGAGAAAAAAAAACCCTGCACTAAAACTTTGGCTAACAGAATTTTTGTTATCAGCTTTGTCCTTCAAGAAAGACACAGTGAGCAATGCAGTTTCCACAAGTTTTAGTCTTTGCTTTCCAATGAAAAGGAATCTTTTTATATGATATTTGAAAAATGTCTTTCTGTGATCATTGAGTTTTGCTCTAATCTCTCTAGGCAAGTCAAAATCCTCCAGGAAAGACTGGATCCTAAGCCAGAATGAACTCTTATACATTCTCTTTATAAAGATAAACATACAGTCCATAAACTTTTCATTGTTCTAAACATCTGGTTAGACTCATAAACAGCTTTTCATCCAAGTCCAGCAATAGGGAGGTTGACTTAGCATGTGCAGCAGTTCTTTACTTCTTGCAAGAAACAAAACATTATTTCTGTAGTCTGTATGATGTACCATAAAGAATAACAATAACTAACCTTGCACATAAAAACTCACAATCAAAAAAAAATAATAAAAACCATATCTTGTATAATCTCCTGTTTTCCCACTCTTTGATTGAGATAGATAGATATATAAAGCTAGTCCGTCCAAGCAGGGTCTGAAATCAGGAGGATCATCCCCTACATTTCTTCAGAATTAGTTCCTTAGATAATGTATTATCATCTGTTGATTTTCTGGCTTAATGGAAAAAAATCAGGCAAAATAGAACTGCAACAAAAAGACCTAAGAAAAGTGTCATCCCATAATATCTTTGAGGGGGAATATAGGTACTTACATTGACAACCACTCAGCTATGTTTGAGTCCATATGACACAAGACTACTTTTTCCACTGACCAAAGGTTGTTCTCCCACCAACTTTGGGCTACTGGTTATGTATAGACTGCTTTGAAAGGCTCTGCAAATGGTGACCAAGAAATACAAGGCTGCCATCACACACTCTTTGATTCCTCTTCAGGAAGTGTGCAGCTTGAAAACAACCACATTTTGTTACAGAGCAAGGCAGCTCCTCCTTTTTAAATTTTGTAACAAGCTACATAAATGAGACATTTCTTCAGGAGTCTGACACACTACCTGGATTGCTGATATATGTAATTCACAGCAGACCCCACGTTACTTCATGATCAATCATCTATTTAAACACAATTGTAGCCTGGTCATTGCCCCAAAATATGTTCCAAGAGTTTGACACATTTTGTTCAAACTTTCCCTTGGCATTTCTAGGAAAGTGTTTTCTGTGGATCCTAATTTGAAGGCTTCAATCTTTTCACAAAGTTCAAGGATGTCGTTCATATCTGTACTCAGAGCTATCAAAACTTCTGCTTAAGAGATTATTCATGAGTTAAACCGTGACCCCATGATGCTGAGACCTAAGAACTTGAGAAATCCATTGACTAGTGACATTCACAGCACAGCTGTCCTTCTAAAGAAAATGAGGCAGGGCAGAACAGGTAATGAAGATGTGAACATGGCAAAGGAAATGAAACCTAAGGAAAACAAACTGCACATGTTTGACATTAAACAAAATAATGAAAAGTGAAGATTGTGTTTTGTTTGTTTAGTTAATAATGATTCATTGAATGACAGTGTTTTCAAGGACCTGATCAGATAACATGGCTTAACCATGTTTTTTACAGCCATGGAAGGAATAACAATGGGACAGTAGGAAACACAGGTTTGATCTAAACTTCATAAGGTTGACAAGCAGGTCCATTGGTTACAATATTTCTCTTCTGAAGCAGGATGAACTCAATGATTGATGGGGCTGCACATCATCTTTTTTTCAAAGTTCATAGTAACTAAGCCCAGGGAAATGCTGTGTCTGTCTGTAGGGTAAAGAATTGAGAGCCATTTGAGGACCAAATGTGAGGCTTGTTAACTTGCAGTCACATGCTCCCAAGGAACGAATCAAAAGTGTAAATTTAATGTAGTTAAAGATGTTACAGTTTCTGAGTTGGATAGAGGATGGAGCAAAAGGAAAAAACCTCTGAGAGAACACGTACAATTTATTCCGTACTGTGCCCCACCCTGTGCTTTCTGTTATTAGCAATGTCTCAGCCAGAAATTTTGGTCCTGAGAAACATAAAATTAAAATCTAATTGCTGGAACAAAATATATTTTCTAGCCCTGAGACCAAGAAACAGAACAAGACCAAGATACAGAACACCAAACTAGTGTGTAGCTGAGTGCAGTTCCTTCATGATTATTATTTTAAGTTCTGCTTTTCATTTGGGAATGCCTACTTCTGTCCCTCACACAAATAAAAACCTAGGACTCAGGTGAAACCACTAGCAACTCAAAGGCTGATTTTCCTGGTTTATTCAATAAAGACCCTGGGACTGATGCAAAGTGTAGGATTTAATAGACTTTTGAGGGCATCTAAATATTACTTCGGATTCTTTTGGCTAGTATGAGAACATTCCTCATTGTCTCATACTGTAGAGCAAAGTTTATCAATTTTATATTTCAGACCCACTCTAAGGAGTGGCTTTCCTTAACATTCTTCCAAATTAAAAAAGAATTTTAAAACAGCAAGTAAGGGAGGTTTGTTTGTTGTGGGGTTTGGAGTTGTTTTATTACTTGGTTGGAGCTTTTGTTTCTTTGTAATACACAACCATAGAGAACAAATAATGAAAGCTGATTAGCTCAGGGAATTTCATATATAATCAGATACCAACTAGCTTGTGTAGAGGAGACAGAAAAGTGCTTTCTTTAGGGAAGAAAAGTTTTGTTTTCCTTGTGTATTTGAAGCATTACACTTAAAACAGAAATTTCCTTGCTGGGTTTTTCTGTCACTGTACAGCTTCCAGCCAAATATAGGACCATCAAATATTCACCTCTTCAAAAAGTCAATCCTCCTGCAATCTTTAAATTCCACATGGAAACAAGTCAGATGTCAGTGTGCTCATTAAAACATGCAGGCAAATTTTTCTGCTTAACAACTTTCTTTTTCAATATCTCCAGGGAAATGATTTAAGGAGCTCACGTTCATGTGCTCTGATACCACAACAATAGGGAATGTTTCACATTTTTATCTTACTGACTGTCTTGGAGAGCAAAGTACACAATAGCATAACTGAAATATGCATTTCATATTTGAAACAGAGTTCAACAGACCATTTGTCACAAAATAGTTACTTTCCCTGAAAATATTTATTCCTTATAACTATACTCCTTAAAAATAAATCACAATTTTCATGCTCATATGAAAAAATATTTACAAACTAATTTTTCTCTTGCTTCTGAAAATATTTGCTCTCTGAAATGTGACCTTTTTCCATTGGAAAAGGAGGTCACATGGTACTGTATGAATCACATACCTGAAGCCTGTGCCCTTTTCAACATGAGCTCTCAACCATCATAAATACAACTTTTGCTTTCTAAGCTTGCAATAGTTGCTTGACCTTTGCTAGATCTGTAAAAAGTGTTGCTGGTAGATTTGGTTTTAGCAAATGCTCTAAAACAAAGAGTGACACAAACACTGGCCAAAGTGAATACATTTCAAATAATGAAGAGATATTCGTATATTGTGTCCAGCAAACATTTCTCTTTTAGTGACCTGATAGAGAATCTTTTTCCCTGCCTTGCATATCTGGCTACACATCATTTGTGTATTATGATATGTGCTCTTGCTTGGTACCATGCCATTGCATACAGCAACCACTGCCAGACCACTGTTTCTTTGCTTCAGGAAGAACAGCTTTTGTTCCTAGGCACATCCTCAGTTCAAGCAGTGTATGCTCTCCTACAGAGAGGTCACCTCACTCCACACCCATGTGCTGCAACTGCAGATGGCAGGAGTATTTTGACAGTTCCCAAGGCAAACCTGACAAGGACTGGAGAAAAACATTTGCAATTGGAAGCCTTCAACTGTGTCTGTCTTTCTCACAGCAAAAAGTAAAAAATAAAGAGCTTCCAAAAAAAAAACCAACTTCCAATTTAGAATTGTCCCCTTCAGAGCACAGTACAGGACTCGTCATTTTCTGGGCAGTCTAGTGTCACTAAATATGTTCTGGAGGGTCTTTTTTGCATGAGTAGGGGCTGTGCACAGGTACATCACCCACCCTTCAAACTCCCCTTAGCCAGCCACAGATGTCATTCATCACCTCCCCTTTTTAATATTGGTTTATTTTTTTCACCAATGAGTAGAGAAGAAATGAAAGTCCCTATATGGCAAAAAACATGTTTTGATATATCTATTTCAGAAGAATAGATAAAAGAACACAGAAATGTGGCCTTTTACTCTCTCTGCTCTGAAGACTGATGTCATTTTTATGCATAATAGGAACTGAAAAAATCTTAATTCATCATAGTTTCTTATTTTTTCAAACTTTCAGAATGTTAGTGAGGGATTTCTAATGGGTATCTGCTTGTTTTGTTTATGCTGTGTATGACAGGCAAACTATGCAGCTGATATTAATATACAGCTAATACTATCATTTTGCTGTTAAATTAATGTAACCATTGCAAAACTGAATGATCACCTCATACACTGCAATTAACTCAGGGGATATAGCTATGACAGCATTATTACCAAATGTCCTTATTTTTGTCAGTTGCAAAGTTCACTCCAGATCTCACATTAACCGTTTGCTTGAAATATGGCCAAGGGAAGATGTGTCTCGTCCCTCTGGGATCCAGGAAACTATCAGCTGTTTCCTACAAAGTGTTCTGCTGTGTCCAGGACTGAAGGTCCATATATTCAGTATCCTTTCTCCAAGAGCTGCTGGCAGCAGATGTGTACAGAAGAGAACAAGAACAGAGCACACATTAAAGGGTTCTTCCTGTGTTGTAATCCCCAGTTTCTAGCTATCAGTGGGAGTGTCTGACATAAAGCTTGCATCTAATGGCTGCATGCAATAGCCACAAATGGACTTAATCTTCATTAATCTGTCCAGATCCTTTCCAGCTCCATCTATACTTTTGGCTTCCAAAACATCCCACAAGGATTCCTAGAATTTAATATGCGTCGTAAAGATTTCCTTTTGCTTGCTTTAAACCTGCTGCAGGAAAGCTACACTGAGGCCCACTAGTTCTTCTGCAGTGAAAAAAATCAGACTGATCACTCACTCCTTACTGCATTTTTCACATCCTTCATGATTTAACAGGCCTGGAACATACCCCTCCCCATCTCTGCTGTTTATGAAAGTCTAATTTACTTTGCTTTTACATGCTTGTTTTCTACCCTTCCACACAAAAAGGTTGTTCTTTTAGTCTAGATAATTCCTACACTTTGTTGGTTTATCAAGGGATGTTGAAGAACAATTCAGTCCAAGTGAGGTGAAGAGAACGATTTCAGGGTCAGAAAGACTCTTGCAAAGTCTCTGATATTGCCCATTCCAAAACTGTGTCAAGGTTTATTCCAACACCTCACATCAGTTCCCTAAGAACTGAAAACCACACCCTTTACAACAAGAATTTGGGAGAGAAAGACTAGCTGTTGCATGGGATATCCTAGGAAACCTGTATCATGCTAGCAGATGTTCTATGCCCAGGCTCTCTTCCTTTACTCCTGAAATACTCTAACTGTCCTATAGCTAATTCTGTCTTCTGATTCAGAAGTAGCATTATGAGCCTGAGAGGAAGTGCTGTGTACAGACTTCAGGTACTCAGAAATAAAATTATTAATAATAATGATAACTCTTATGTCTTGTGGTATAAAAAGTAAGCCCAAGGAAAACAGAATACCCAGAAATACAGACAGGGAATATGTCACAGACTTGCATCTTAAAGTGCATTTTCCACTGTGTGCCTGAATGGATCAAGGCTTGCACACCTGAGTTGGCAAATCATTTCAGCATTTTACATGGCAGAACAAAGCAATACAAGTTTTTCTCCTAATGATTCAGCTAAATCATCCTCTCTTAATCCCTGCCCAATGCTCCTAGGTATGCTAAGGGCAAGGATATATCAACCTTGTTGGTTTTTTCAGCATTCCATTGTCTCATATTCTATTCCCTGGGGTCAAACTTGTCAATCTTTACATATTTTGGTGTCTTCAAGCTTTCTTTAAAAGCATCCATCACCACACCCCCTCCAAGCTGCTTACTTCTCTTGTTATTCAGTGATGCAGTTCCTCATCTCTAGGACAAAGAGCATTGAAGTCAGCACATAAGGCCTACCACTTCCCACTTGAGTAATACAGTATTGGCAGGCCAAAATCATCTTGGCTCCTTGGGAGTTGGACTACACTGTAAAGTGACACTTAGAGCAGAACAGTCTTTACTGTTTCTTCATTTGTCTAGGGAGTGCTGTTGTCTACATTTCCCTCTCACTCTATAACTTAAGTTAATTTAGAATTTTCCAAATTTCAGTTGATTTCCTACAGGAGTTCTAGAACTGTATTAAACAAAATTAAATGTCTTACATTATTTACTGTTGGCACTTTCACTTTCAAGATGAAATCAAATTGAGTGTATGGTTTTCTCATTGTTTATAGAACATATACAAATATTACACCGAAAGAAATATCCAAAGTTCTCCATTTTATTTACAAGAGGCAGAAAAACCTTAATTACTTTAATAAGCCTAATTAGTGTTGCCTAGATATGAGCTGGGGGGGAGGAGCAGAATAGTATCAATAAATAGGCATGGAGGAGTTTAAATTCCCTCAGGATCAAATATGTCTAGAATCATGGTCAATATCATATCCAGTTTTCTACAAACTTATTCCAACTATTGTGTGCCTTTCAGTTTTCTATCTGCTGCCCTCTAATTACTGGGGGAAAGAAAAAAATCCACACACACAAAAAACCCCACCACTCTAGTCTTCCCACCCCTACTAGACTACCATCTGAGAGAGTTATAACCAGGTACAAGGTCTAGAGCACAGTTCATCCAACCTTTTCTTTCCCTGTGTGTTCTCTGGTGAAAGCATTGGAGTGTAAGCTACTGTTTAGGTCTACCACAGAATGGCAAGAGTTAAAGAAAGATTCCTGTAGTAAGAGAGCAGTGACCTGCTGTGTCATGAAGGTGCTGGTTGCCTTATTACTACAAGAGAAGCATGTGATGGAGGTTTCTGATCCAAAGGACAGCAAGTGCTGTGAAAGAAGTGAAACAGCTACTCTAAGAAATGACATTTGAGAGGGTCAGTGAAATCTGCAGTGATCTATGAAGATGGTAAGAAGCAGCTGGAGCCTAATAGAATAAACAGAAGATATATAGGAGGTAACCAAACCCAGGCTAGATATTGTATGACTAACTGCCCTAGTGTCCCTGCTTTGTGCCACTGGAAGAAGAGTGGTTGCAGAGGTGGAGGATCCAGGAAGCATGTGGGATGTGACCACAGCATCAATAAGCATTTTAAAGAAAAGGAGAAGTTGACATTTAGGCTGGGATATGTGTTTTGGAGTTTTTTTCCCCTCAAAGGAAAGAAGGGAAAGTTTTAGCAGATGTGGGATAAAACAAAGAGGATGGTTTGGTTTATGGTGACTCAGTGTCTTTGCTTCTGAATAACCTGGGATCTGCTCCTGATGGAGGACAAGACGTAGAACAGGTTATATGATTCCCCCATAATATGGACCCTTAATTCACATGGACATTCTGTTGAATCTAACAGGACATGTGGTTGTCACCAGGAGAATTGATATGTGAAGCTATGGAAGAATCATGAGAGTAGACTCCATAGAACTGGTGAGAGGAATAGGAAAGAATGTCCAAAAGAACAATAAAAAGTGACATTTGAGAGATCATCAAAAGATATTATATAAAAAAATGCAGAATCATTTATCTTGCAAGATCTTCCTAAGGTCAGGAAAAAGTCACATTAATCTTAACATGAGACTGGAATAGAAGTTACTTAAGTTACTAAGAATGTATCTTCTGTCACAGATCTCCTAAGAAATGTTTGTGTGTAAATAAGAGAGTCTTTTTATTAGCTCATTTAATTTTCCACCCTGCCTACAAAACAGAACCATAAAAGCCACAGGAGATCCAGGATATATTTCCCTCTTTATCCTTACATATTTGCATAAATAATGAAATAGTGGATCATTACTACCACATTTTGGTATCAATAAACCATGCAACTGGCAGTGCTAGCATTCAAGTAGCAAGATGCACTACATTTATATGCAGACATGTGTGAGGAAGGACATTATCTCAGAGGGAAAAGTTTACAAATATAGTCTGGTTACCACAGCTGAAAGAGTTTGGACTGAGATGAGAGTGAAAATAGTGAAAAACAATACTCATAAGGAACTGTTATGCATCTCCAGGGCAGGATTAGAAGGCAGAACAGGAAGCATTTATGCATGAAAAAAGGAGAGTTGTAAAAAAGCACAGACATTGATCATGGGGATTTCAATTATGCTGACATTTACTGGAACACAAGTGACAAGTAGAAGCATGTTCTAAAAACACTCAAGGCTGCTGCCATATGGAGCTTTCTGCAAAGTGAACCAAATGGCAGCTTCTAATCAAAGATGAATCTGTCTGCGAGGTGGCATGAGAAGGTGTCCAAGCCAGATCCATATGAATTAATTCAGTGAATGGAAGCACTATAGGATGCTGCTTTAGCCACCAGCTTTAGCAGCACCTACATTTTCAGAAGTTTTCAGAGATTTGCTTGCCATTGGTGCCCACAGCTGGGCATATTTTACAGCACTGTAAATGTGTGGAGCAAGAAAAATGAGAGGAAAAGCAAGAAGAACACTTAAAAATATTTTCAGTTAACTAGCTAGGCAGGAACTTCAACATAAGTCAGGTCAGTGAGGAGGGTGATTAGTTGAAAAAATAACAACGAAATGATAGCATTCATTTATCCTTACCAAATTCATCGGTGTCAATGAATATCCTCTACTCAGAGCAGACATGAAATTACTTCTAAGAAAAAAACCAAAACCAACAAAATGGTGAGTGTTCCCAGAGAACACAGAAATGGTTGTTGGCTGGCTCCTTCTTCCTCCTTTCTACCTGACTTGGTCCTGACAGGTAATTCTACAACTTTTACCAGGGATATTTATTCCTTTATTCAGTGAATGAATCTAACTTGAAGACCAAACCAGACCTAAAGCCAACTCTCCATATTTTATTACAACAGTGTTACTCACTCTTCTAATTACTCTTCTAAGCAGGGTCAGGCCAAAAAAAAAAAAATAGACCACATCCTTTCCACTTTTCAGATTTGTACCTGCATAATTAGGGGGAACAAAGAACATTTTATAGCCTCTAATTCTCAGTTTACAGCTCTTTTCCATTTGTCCTTCTGGGTATTTTCCTTCACTATTGTAATTGTTTTCATGGAACTAGCATGAACAATTATATTTACATATTTTAAAATATTTATCAAGTGGAAAGCAAACTCCCCCTTCAAAAAGCTCCACCAAGGGCACAGAGGGGAAACTGGTTTGTTTTATGTAAGTCCCAAGGGCTTAACTGGTGTTAAGGGAGAAGGTGGCAAGTACTAAAGAGCAGAAGTGAGAGCCAAAGTGATGCATTTCTCTCAATCTGATTCCTATAAAGAGAGGGAAAGGATAAGAGTGTGGACAAGAGCGTCTTCCTCCTGGAGAACTCTGAGTACCTGGATGCTGAAAAAGGCAAGAGGTTAATGTTATCACTTAGGAAAACTAATCAAAGTTTACAATTTTTTTAACAATGTGAAGATGGTCCCTGAGAGGTTCAAATAGGAAGCATTAACTATAGATGGTACTGAGATCCTGTGCTAATGGCAGTAATATAAATAATTTGACTTAAACCATGTATTTCATCTAATCAGAGAAACACCACTTGATCTTTTCTAAACTTGGGATGTTACTCTTTGCCAAAAATCTCATCTTCAAATACCTCTAGCTGTAGTATATTTCGGAAAGGTGGAATGTACAGATAAATATATATATATGTATATACATATGTACATGCATACCAAAACTTATGAGTAACCATAACATAAATCAAACCTGAAGGAATTCAGATAAATACAGATCAATGTGCTACAAAAAGAGCACTGACCAAAGTAGGGTAATGATACAAGACTATTGGTCAAAGTAGGCAAGAGGATACATTGCTCCTGAAGCTCAAGTCTTACCAAAAGAAACACCTCATCAGGGATGTAACTTCACAAAGAAGTGAAAATGCATTAAAGAAAAAAGTCATTATTGATTAGTAAACAAAACATAGTGACATTTCTCCAGGAGACCTAACATTCAACATTATCAATAATGATTCAATAGCAAAAACTGCATACTCTTAATAAAGTTTACTAATCAGATGACTGACAAAATATTAAATGACACAAAGGTCTAGATAGTCATATATCACTGTAGTGAGTTGACCCTGGCTGCATGTTGGGCACCCATCAATGCTGCTCTCTCACTCCCCTCTGCAATTGGGCAGGGGAGAGAAAATATAATGAAAGATTCATGACTTGAGATAAGGACCAGGAAAGATCACACCAAATACTGTCACAAGCAAAACAGAGTCAACTTGGAGAAATTAAGCAATATTATTACTAACAAGATCAGAGCAGCATAATGAGAAAATAAAACAGACCTTATAAACACGTTCCCCTACCTCTCCTTCCTCCCTACCAGTGGCACAGGTTGACAGGGAGTGGGGACTGTGGTCAGTTATCCACATGTTGTTTCTGCCACTGCTCTCAGGGAGCAGAGTCCTTCCCTCGCTCCAGTGTGAGGTCCCTTCCATGTGAGACAGCTCTCCACTAACTTCTCCAACTTGAGTCTCCCACAGGCAGCAGTTCTCCATGACCTGCTGCAGCATGACACTCTTCACAGAGTGCAGTCCAATCCCTCAGGGACAGCCTGCTCCTGTGTCAGCCCACCACAGGATCACAAATCCTACCAGAAACTCTACTCCAGCATGGATCTCCTTTCTCCATGAGTCTGTAGGTCCCTGCCAGGATCTTGCTCCAGCAAGGGCTCCCCATGTGTACATCACCTCTTTGTGAACCCACTTGCTCTGTTGTGGGTTTCTTCCACAGGCTACAGATGGATCTCTGCCCCCCATTAGCCTCCACAGGCTGCAGGGGCACAGCTGCTTCACTGTGGTCTTCACCATGGGCTGCAGGGGATCCTCAGCTCCAGTGCCTGGAGTACCTCTCCTCCTGCTCCTTTTTGACATATAACTCGCAAGTCTACTTTAACTTCCTGAAAGATGAGTGTAACATTTTTTTTCCCAGTTATCATAGAATTCTCCTAGTTGCATTATTTTTTATAGATAACAGGAAACCTCCTTCTAATCACAGAAGCAGAGTCAACCCATGAAAGAACTATGTTCTAGACCATAAAGAATAAACTTATAGTCAGAGCTCTGAGGAAAAAAAAGATAATAAATATTTCTTTTGCTAAGGCTAGAAAGATGTAGAAAAACACAGCAGTGAGCAAGAAGAAAGAAAATATGACACTATCTGTATATGGAATATTTTTAAAAGTATGCTGGATTATACTAGATGTTTCTGCTACCCTTACTGCAAAAGGCATTTTTGAAAATACTGAAGAATGCAATAGAGATCCACAAAAAATGACTGGGAATGGGAACAAATGCCTTGCAGTCAGAGTTTTACTGTTTAGTTCATTTCAAAAATGGTGTAGAGAGTTTTATGCTCTGTAATTACAGTACACAAGGGCTTCTACAAAGGGAGAACTGGGGGGATTAACTTCTCTAAATTTCTGTGAAAGATATAAGATGTGCTACTGGATGACATTAATTAATCAAATTCATGGCACTTGGCTCAAGATATTAGTAACTGGATTAAATATAAGGCATCTACAGATCAGGGAGGATAATAAGATGGCTCCTTTTACTCTTTTACTCTATGAATCTTAAATTTTATGGTGGCACCAATATTATTTTCAGAATGTTAAATATAATGCAGCCAGTAAATATATATTAGAATATCAAGTGTAAATCTTCTCATACTACTTTCTGAATATCTAATGTACAGAACACAAAGCCAAGTGAAGTGTAAAATAGAGGACCTCTTCACCATAATAAAATAAAGGCACATAATTTTCCATGTGGCAAGGCCACATGGCACTGTGACCAAAACACTCAAGAATTTAATGTAATATACAACTTTTTTTAAAAAAAAGGGCTATGCCTTCAGGCCACTGTGCAGCTGTAGACCAAAACAGAAACAATGCATTGTTGCATTAAGGAAGCAATAAAAGAAAATTTTTAAATCACTAAGTTGATTATGCAATCAAGTTAGGACTAGGCATTAATATCTCCCAGTGGTCAAGCAGATACCCACCCACATTAAAGCACGAAAAGCTCTTAAAATTTTACTTAATCCCTATATGAACAACAGATCACACACAGTGTTTTCCCAGGGAAAAAAATGGGAAAAAGAAATCATTTGGTTAGCAATGACATAACTAAGCAATAACACTCTACTGCTTTAACCCTTTGGTAACACTTGAGACCTTTCTCAAGACAATAATTGCTAGTAAGTGGTAAAGCAATTTTGGTAAATCAATCCAAATCAGAGTTACAAACATGTAGAGAAGTTTAATGTTTCAGGGTTTTCCTTCTCTTTTGAAGTGACCTCAGATTTTCAAGGTGCTAATGAGATCTCAAAGGAGGGTGATGGAAGCTCCCCAGAAACTGCTAAAGAAATAATGACAAAGGAGTAGGTGTCCAAAAACATTTTTCCTTATACCAGACTGTGCTCATCTGGATAGCCAGTGCTTATACAGCTTTTGGATAGCATGCCAAACGGGATAAAAGCAAGGGGGATAGAAAAGTGGAGAGCATTGCTGGAATGTGATTGCTGGGGAAAGGAGTGGAGGGAGTAACAGAAAAAAAAAAAAGGGCAAGAGAAGTAGGAGTTGAAGACATTGAGGTTAAATCAGAATGTATAAAGCTGTAAGAAACATGGTCTCACTAACTTTGCTTTTCAAAGAACTCCTTGTTTATCTGAAGAGTGGCAGTGCCCACTGTTACCCCAAATGCCAGATTAGTTTTTGAATCGTAAGTCTCAAATGGCTCTGTTCTTCTTTGGCATAGCTGCCAGGCAGGGACAAAGAGGGAAGACTTGAACAGAAGGACAGGCATGTCTCTGTACACAGAGAAAGAGAGCAAGACTATAGCTAGATCTGAGAACAGTGGAAGGGGCCAGGTTCTGTCCTGTTAGCCAGCAGGTCTGTGGGAATGATGACAGTAAGACATCCATGCATTTAGAGCTTTTTAGAGCTCTCCAACTTCTTTTAGACCACAGATCTGATTTACATATGCTGCACAGTCCCCATTCAAAGGGTGTGAGTGAAACTTGAGCCACACTGCTTTGTTTTCCTGCTTGCCTTGTACCACTGAAACTTCCCTTGCAGTAAATTACCATAGATAAACAAGAAGTGTCTTAAAAATTAGCATCTGATTGCCCTCAAATTAAACCCTTGTTCTTGCCTTAGAGAGCTCAGTTCAGAAACAAGAAAACACTATCACTCTTTTACTAGAACACTTTACTAAAAAGGTGAACATAATTAAAGGAAAAAAAGAAAAGAAAAATATGGGAAGAAAAATTGCAAATCATTAGTAACATAGCGAACTGGTGCCCATAAATATCTTGAAAGTAGGATAAGGGTAGTCAGCTTTGACATGAGAAGTACAGCACCAAGAAGCCAGTGAGAAAATTAACATCCTGCAGAAGACAGAAGGACCTTCTTTTATTAAAACTCATGTGGCTGCAGAAATGACCTAGTTTTTTCTATTGAGTGTAAAGATGTGAATTGCCTATCCTTTTCTTCTACAAAATGTCACTTTTCATTGTCTGAGAGTCTTGACATACTCTCTGAGCAAGACTTTTCTATATTAAAATGTGCCTATGTTTTTATTTGTCATCTTTTACCATGCAATATCTGGTTTCTGAATAACACATAAACAATACTTTCATTTGCAGCATAATAATGGGCTGGAATTCCTATTCACTACAGGAAACCATCACTATGTTCCCTTGTGTCACTGCTTCGCAGGCCATACCTGAACATACATTAAGAAAATATCTTCACCTAGAAGAAGGCTGTGATGTCCTAAAATCTCTTCTCTCTCCCCTCCTGAAGTCCTTGCTCTAAGGTAAGAAGTAGCCCCAGGCCTCACTTAAACTGGTATATTTTAGCTCAAAACCCAGTTGTTGCATGCAGGGACTGGGCAGTAGCCAGACCCTGTGTACAAAATCTTTCATGCCCTCCTGTCCCTTCCCAGAAGAGGACTCTAAGGTGTCTCTGAACCTTCACTCATAAAATTGGCTTGTGGTATCTGATGTGGTTATACTTTTCAAAAAGGTCGTGAAAGAATTTCAATTGTGTTTCTAAACAGACCTTTCCACAGTTAGACATTCCTGATTCCAAATTTCGGATGGTTTACAGATAACACCATGGCCAAGGGTTAGAGTTCAGTAAGGGATCTGTTCCCACACATTCTTCTAGGGCATTGTCATCTCCTGTTTCTTGACAAGTAGCCATAACACCTTCATCATTCATCAATCATGTCAAATATACTGCTATGGCGCTAGCAGCCATGGGTTTTGGTATGTATCTTTTTACCTCTCAAACAATTTTGTCTTGCTAATTTATTCCCCTTTCCACACAGAGCTTCAATCATTTCCCTCACACAAGCTCAGGCGACTCAGATATCTGATACCACTACACACTATATTGAATTTATATTTCACTCACTTTCATAAAGTCTATTTATAGACAAATGTTTTACGAAGTTTGTAATAACACAGATAGAGCCTGGGTACTATCTAAAGTTTTCTAATGTCAGATAATTGCAGGCAACCTGAGTAAGTATTACAGCAGATTTGCATAGATTATTGACAAATGCTGTCTGTGAAAATATACAGAGGAAAAAAATTAATTCACACAAAACACATGCACAGTTTGTGAAATTCTACCCTGGTTTCGAACTGGTTTTAGAAAGAGATTTTTACCTTATGCAACAGCATCTCCTGCAAAATGCCAGATTCTGTTTACCAAATTTATCATGCCCTTCCTTGGGTCAGCTCTTTCCTTTTAGTTCAAGTTACCTGTGAATTCTTTCTGTAGTTTATCTTTTCTGTCATCTCTGTTTGTTTGAAGCATGGAGTCAAACTCACAAGGTAGCAAGGGCAAGTGACTCTCTCTTTAGAGAGATAAAAAGGGCTGAAGGCAAGGGACTATTTTCTGATCTCTGTTAGCTACAGACTAATTCAGAGTTTACAAAATCTCAAAAGCAACCTCATTATTTTCTGCACTAAACAGAGTCCCTTTGACTTAAGTATCAAAACAAGAAAATCTCCCCTAAGTTAGGATATGCAGCTTGAACAGATAAACTATTAGCAACCAACACTTGCTCTTTTAGGAACAGCATTATAGATTCACGTATTTATTAAAATGAGGGCAAATAAAAGTAAGAACAGTAGTTAATAACTACATGCAGAATATTTTCTGTATTTGCACAAGTCTGTCTTCATTTTCTTTGCACAAAAGGGGGAAAAAAATATGCATTTACTTCTTTTGAAAGGATTTTTTTTTCTATGTTGGCTTAAGAATATATGTCTCCAGAACGCCTTCCAAATATGAAAATTTACCATATGTTTACATTTCTGGCTTGGTTTTATCAATATTGCTCAGATTTGCAAACAGGATTCTTTGCTTTCTCCAAATTCTCAAGCAAGAGAAAGCACTGATGTCTTTATAATTTCTAATTAAATATATTTAGAGTCTGTTAAAACTGCGGGCTTGAGGTTTGTTTAGCAGTTTTAAATAGCTGAGGATCTGCC